>NC_141034.1:7180000-7335000 GCF_052040795.2 Danio rerio
TGTTTAGGGCAACAATACATTCATTTTCTTGTCGCCTTAGTCCCTTTATTAATCCGGGGTCGCCACAGCGGAATGAACCGCCAACTTATCCAGCAAGTTTTTACACAGCGGATGCCCTTCCAGCCGCAACCCATCTCTGGGAAACATCCACACACACATTCACACACTACGGACAATTTAGCCAACCCAATTCACCTGTACCGCATTTCTTTGGACTGTGGGGGAAACCGGAGCACCCGGAGGAAACCCACGCGAAGGCAGGGAGAACATGCAAACTCCACACAGAAACGCCAACTGAGCCGAGGTTCGAATCAGCATCCTTCTTGCTGTGAGGCAACAGCACTACCTACTGCGCCACTGCCTTCCCAGGGCAACGATACTTTAATACAATTAAGACAATACTCTGATTAAGAGTCTTCGCTATGTACACAGCGATTTTTGATTACCTTAATCCGAATAAAGTCATAACTGAACTAAACAGAAGTGGAATTAAGACATGTGGAGTATGCATATATTAGTGGTTATTGTTGAAGTACACCTGCGATCAAACTGTTACCATCATGTAAGACTTTTTGCTGCATTTTGCGACAAAATCCACACACACGGCTGTCAGTAAAGGACTGCAGACACACACATCACGAATTTATTTTTTTTTTCATTCAGCGTGCGGTATTAAATTACATTAAAACAACACTCTTCCACCAGTCCTTACTCTATATGCGCATCTAATACCCCAGTTTGTTATGGGGGCATGAATAAAATGTTCATGAGTCAAAGTGAAACTGCCGAACTGCAGTTAAAGTTGAAAAATTAAAGATGAAACACCCAAAATTACATGAGACTCTGCAGGAAACGTGAATAGCTGTCACAATCTCTAACCACCAGAGGTCGCTGAAAAACATTATCTCTCGTTCAAACTACAGTTTATGGACTACAACTTCAGCTTCCTCATCTGGACTGATTACACTAGCACCACCTGAGGATTGTCAGAGACTGATTACGCACACTATTTAAGCAACACACTCACTCACTCCCATGGTCGCGTCTTGTTAATTGTAATAGTAACACTACAACGCGTTTTCCTTGTCTTGTTTCTCAGTGTTTTGACCTTAGCCTAGCTTATCCTTTTGTCCTTGTTTGCCGCCTGCCTTGTGTGCCAGTTTAGGTTCAGTTCAAAACACAGTTCAAATATTTTATTATGTGTTAAATCGTGTCATTTTGGGGGCGTGTACACAGGTCGCTGTTTTAGGGGTGTGTTGCTTCACATTACAATTAGTTTTGACTTCACGCCCAACTTAACAAGGGGGCGGAGCCAAGAGCTCCCCCGCTTTAGCAAGAGACAGGCAGACAAGAGTGAAGCAACATGAGTAAGAGGACCAGCATTCAGCCATACATGTACGACTCGGACACAGACCAAGCAGAGACTACAAAATAATTTGTGTCTTTGCATATTTTTACAGCAAACTGTGTGCTAGTTGAAAGTTCCGAGCTTGTACACTGAGACTAATAACCATGCACACTGAATTAACTTTGACTGAGGCTATAACTATAGGGCGTCACACACCGGATGTAGCGCTCAGAGCAGAGACCTGGCACACCAGACACGCACATTCACATTTTATTTAAAATGAAACTATTTAGATAACGCTCTGTGGTGCGGCTGAAATATGAACAGTGTCCAGAGTCTATTAACAGTGTCTAAAATCTATTATAGTTTCTCAAAACAGCGACGCGCCAGCGGTCCGCCTCAGAACGCCTTTCTTTTTAGACCAGAATGCCTATGGGCGCACAAATGAGCGCTAATGCATTTGCTATTTAGGGCTTACTCACACTATGCCATTCGTACCGTGCCCAGGCCCGTTTCCCGGATCGTTTGAGAAGTGTGAGTGCGCTGAATCGGGCTCAAGCACGGTTCACTTTGCCAGCCCTGGCCCGGTTGGAAGAGGTGGGCCTGAGCGCGGATCACTTGGGCTTTGGCGCGGTACGCTTGTGTGTGAGTGCAAAACGCGCCAAAGCCCGAACTGAAAGCGATACGTGACTTTTAAGGTGTTGTTTCATATGGATTTATTAATCATTCTTACTGTTCAGTGAACGCAAACTGCCGTCGTTTATTAAAGACGCAAACTCCTCACAGCACGTCAGCTGCGCGCCTTCAGCAGACCTCCTCATTCCTGCAGGACGAGAGCTTTATGATTGTTTATGAGCGCCAAAAGTGGCGGATCTGTCCGGTAAAATATCTGACTGCGTGTCACCGCATCGCTAAGGACTGTTTGGCGAAATATTTGACTGCATGTCACTGCATAACAAACGACTGAAAGGATATAACTAGAGAAATCTCCACTGTGCTACTGGGTGAGAGCGTATGGCAAGCCGTTTTAGCATTTAAACCTTGTTCAGACTATCCATAAATATATTTAGAGATATCTCTAATTATATTTTGACTTGTCATAATTATAATTCGACTAGTCAGATTGGAGATATCTGCAAATATATTATGACTGACAAGTTCTATTCCTCCATTGACTTCCATTGAAAAATATTTGCAGATATCTCTAAATAAGTTTTGACTAGTCACAATTGTAATTAGAGATATCTCCAAATGAATTTTGACTAGTCAAAAATCCATTTTAAGATATCTACAACTGTAATTTGACTATTAGTAAATTAATTAGAGATATCTTCAAATATATTTGTAAATATCTCTAAATATGACGAGTTAAAGACATCTCCAAATGTATTATGACTAGTAAAAACTCAGTTAGAGATATCTCTAATTACAATTGTTACTAGTCAAAATTCATTTAGAGATTTCTGCAAATATTTTTCAATGGAAGTCAATGAAGGAATATGACTAGTCATAATATATTTGCAGATATCTCCAATCTGATTTTGTACTAGTACAATTGTAATTGCAGATATCTCTAATTGTCATTCTGAGTAGTGGAATTATAATTATGACTAGTCAAAATATAATTAGAGATATCTCTAAATATATTTATGGAGTCAGAACAAAGATTTAAATGCTAAAAAGGCTTGTCATAGAGAGTGCTTCTCACTGAAAAGAGCAGCAGCAATGACGTAAGCGTGCCGTCGGGGGAGACCGGAGGGGGGACAAGCGTGCTTTGGCCCGGTTCGAGGCAACTGTACCTAGTGTGAGTACGGCCTTAAACAGCGTAGCGCAACGCCTCAAAACGACTCTTGCGCCAAGGTGAAACTACCAAAAGACTATTGCGCCGCGCCTTTCGAGACACTGCGCCGGGTGTATGATTGGGCCCATTTAGCGCTTAGTGATTTTTGTTTTAGTCTTTAAGCAGAAAGAGGAGCAAACTGTCCAAGTAGCATAAACAGACTGTTCTCAAACTGTGCTCACATTAACGGTATCTCCGGTTTCAAAGCAATCTTCCACTTCAGATGAATATTTAATGAGCTCAATGCCATTAAAGGAAAGAGACTTCACACTGTCAGCCATTTTCTGTGTTTCTGTGAAATTCTCAACCCGTAAAGCTTCTCAGTTCCTTCTCTCCAACAAACTACATCTGATAGGAATCAAATCTTGATTCATGTGCGACTCCAGAGAAGGAATGGAAAGAAGTTGGGAAATGTTTATGTTTTTCCTTCATGCAAGTGATGGAAGTTGTCTGGTTATGTACCAGCTGTGCTCTGATTAAACATATAGCTGGGTCATTTCGTCATTGTGTGTGCGTGTCTGTGTTTTTCATAGGGAGCTGTTCTCCTCGGAATATCAAGAAATATGGTACGATACAAATGGAAATCGGCAGTTTTCCAGACCTTCCATCAGGGTAAGTGCTGGAAGTGTTCACTTCTTTATAAAACTTGAACAGTTCATTTTGTCAACGTAGTCTTGATCCCCTTTAGATATTATGTTCACTTTAAAGGGATAGTTCAATTTTCACGAATTTCATGCACGAATGAATCGAAGATCACGCACGAATGAAATAAATTTCTCATGCAAATGAAGCGAATTTTACATGCAAATTTTAAGCAAATTCAAGCCACAAATTTCAAGTGAATTTCCCACCCGAATGAAACAAATTTCACGTGCAAATGAAGCAATTTCACACACAAATGAAGTGAATGAATGAAGCAAATTTCCCATGTGAATGAAGAAAATTCAAAGCAAATTTTTTGAAGAGAATGAATGAAGTGAATTTTTTACGCGAATGAAGTAAATTTTAATCGAATTAATCGAATTTCACGCTAAGTTTTCAAGCAATTTTTTCACGGGCAAATGAAGCACATTTCATGTGCAAATAAAAGGAATTGTAAGTGAAATTTCAGTTCGAATGAAGTGAATTTCACATGCGAATGAAGCGGATGAAGTGGATTTCCCGTTCGAATTTAGTGAATTTCACGTGTGAATGAATTGAAATTCACACGTAAATAAAGCGAGTTTTTTTTACGCGAGATTAAAGCGAACATCCAGTGTGAATGCCCCATAAGGGCACACTGTAAAAACACTTTTTGTTTGTCTAATAAAATGTGTATCACCATTTTTTTTGCTTAACATCAAGATCACGATTTTCTCACGATTCTGTAAATATAAAGTAAAGATTAATATGATTATCCTATTATTATTGTTAATTCTTAAACATATGGTTAAACAACACTAATAATATTAGGCCTATGTATAGGTCTGCTGTTACTTAAAATGCAAAATTTTTGACAGTCATTATGGTGAACTTGAACAGACTTTAAATCTGTCCTGTTTGTTAATTCACAGTAAAATGAGAACATCAGAATACAACTATTCATAATTTAAAGTTGATTTATTATCTTTAATAATATGTGCTTGTCATCTGTTATGGACAACATTATTAGACCATTTGTTTTCACTGGTAAAATTAGAATTTTGTCATTATCAGATTCCTTCTTGCATTATATTTAACATTATATATATAGGCTTGGGTTGTTATACTGACACAGTAAACATTTATTTTCATGTACAACACTTTGTGTTCGCTATGAAAGAAAAAAACATATCAAATGCTTGTCTTAATCATAACTCTAAAATGCAATATGATTATTTAAATGATGTGCGCACCGGTTTTACTTTCACTTCCGAGTGCAGATCATGGCTGCTGTCACTGTGGGAAAAAACACACACATGCAAATCAAACCTCCCGCACGGCCCTCAAATGATCGCTCTGTGCAACAAACTGAACGTTATTTACAACTTCAATACCTGTTATTCACAGCATATGCAGGTTGTGTTCACTAAAGTAGGCATCACGCACGTGTTCTCGGGAGTAAACAAACACCTCGCAGTCGGCTCACTCGTGATTTGTCTCGTTTTCAGGATCACTGCTATTATCATGGGTCAGTCAAAGAGGCAGAGGGGTCGAGTGTGGTCATTAGCACCTGTGCTGGACTCAGGTAAGAACCAGAGCAGATCTCATACAAATATGTTCAATAGACATTAATGATGAGAAGTTCGGATCATTTTACTGACTCGGATCTTTGAGTCTCGTTCATCAAGAACGAATCTTTTTTTCGAGTCATTTCGTTCATTCGGTTCAATTTGCCAAAATATTATTAAAATGTTATGAATTGCTTCCAAACACATCTACAACTAGCCCAAAAGGTTGATCACACGACAAATAAGTCATAAATAGAATATAACAAGGAGAAAATAATAATTCAATGTTTACCTGCTCTTTTGTCTATAAAGATATTGTTGTCTCTTTGCTCAGCTCAGCTCTTCATGTCTTCAAATGTCAGGGGTTCATTCACGTTACTCTGACAGTCACATATAATCTTAATCAATGCACAGTCTAAGCCGATAGGAGCCATGATTGTTCGTTCATCATGTGACAGAATGACTCAAACCCGAGGACTCGAGAGATGAACGGTTCAATTCTTTTTCCGGCTCTAAACGCATATGATTGGCCCTTGATAAACTTTTTACGGCTCTAAACGTGTATGATTGGCTTCTACCAATGTGATGAAGACCTGAAATGAACGATACTACCTGCACAAATGTGCGCACGCGCGGATGAACGAATCACTCCCTGAGAGGACTCATAGTTCCTGAGTCATATTGAAGATTCGTTCAAAAAGAACGAATCGTTCATGAACGACCCATCACTAATAGGCATTTCATTCAAAATGTTTGTAATCAGTATCCTTAAGTTTTTGACTCAATAGTCACTTTGGCTGCTAAATCACCTGTCATTTAAAACTTCTACTTCAAGTAGTTGGTGTGGTACTTGTGGTTTTTTATTATTGTCAGTTATTATTACTGCTGTCCTTTCTTTCTTTTTACTGTCATTATTACTATCATACATTACTAAGCATTGTTGTTACCAGTTACCACTGACAGGTTTCTTTCTATCTGTTTTACTTATATGTGTGATACTTATACTCATTTATTGACTGTTATTGTCCCTTATGTATGTACTCTGACCTGTCCACCAAGTTACCTTTACATGCGCGCACGCACACACACACACACACACACACACACACACACACACACACACACACACACACACACACACACGTTTGTTTTAGTAAAAAGCGGGTACATTACATAGACTTCCATTCATTTTATACAGTCCAAACTGTATATTATATTGCCCACCCCACCCCACCCCTAAACCCAACCATCACAGGAGTCCGTGTGCAGCTTTACTCTTTGATTAAACTCATTCTGTGGAGTTTATAAGCATTTTGAGAAATGAGGACGTCACCAATGTCCCCATATTTCACCTAATTTTTGTAATACCTGTATCATACCCATGTAATTATACAGATTTGTGTCCTGATATGTCACAAAAACACGTACACTCACACACACACACACACACACCTACCTGTACCTGACTATGTTTTTTTTGTTTTAGTTTTTTTTTTTTTTTTTTGATGTTCCTTTGTATTTGTATGATCCCAATTTATGTGCCTTTTTGCATATTCTAATAAAAAAAAAAACTTCTACTAGCATACTTTGATTTATCAGCTTTTATTTTCTTGTTATATCTAAATGTTGTTCACTAAAAAATTTAATTTTAAAGTGATAACTCACACAAAAATAAACATTTCGTGATAATCATTCACTTGTTGTCACAAAGCTATTTGAGTTTCTTTTGTTTATTGAACACAAAAGACTTTAAAACTTTAATTTTTAAACGCTGGAAATCTGGAACCATTGACTTCCATAGTATTTGTTTTTTCTACTATTAATGTAACGCGGGGAGTGACACAAACAACTCAAGTAGGATCCATGTGCAGGTTTATTCAAAGTCAGGCAAGCAATGGTCAACACAGGTGCAAGCAGATTTATAGAGGCAGTCCAGAATCATAGTCAAATAACAGGTGAGAGGTCGTAAGGCAGGCGGCAGACTAGGACAAACGGCTAACAAGGCTAAGGTCTAAACACAGGAAAACAAGACAAGGATAATGCGTTGTAATGTCACTTTACAGCTAACAAGACTCAGCAATGAGGGATTCAAAGTGAGCTCTATATATGTGTGTGTAATCAGTACATGAGCAGCATCAGCTGTGTGTATGCAATCAGTCAGGATCTGGAACCGGTTGTGTGTGTGGAGCATGACTGGTTCTTGTAGTCCATTTATCAGCAGATTTGTAGTTCATGTGGATGTGAGTGTTTACCAGCGACCTCTGGTGGTTTTATTGCTGGTGAACATGACTCTGTCATGGTAGGGTGATCAAGACAGGAACAAAAACAGGTTGTAGAATCCAAGTGCAGTTTAATTAATGTATTGTGCAGTGACAAAAATCCCAAAATCAAAGTAACAAAGTAAACAAACAAACAAGGAACTCAAACAGATAAAACTCGAAGTAGACTTTAACAAGAATAACAGGATACAGACTGGAATCGGGAACAAACATAACAACAACAACGAACGACAAACTAACAAACAGAGGTGGAATGGTTGAATATATTGGCCAGGTAATCAACGGGGAAACAGAGACAGCTGTGATTGCAATCAGTTTAAATGGAAGACCGGGTGTATGCACGAAGGAATGTGTGGATATGTAGTTCTTTCGCCACTGTAGTTCGCAGGGAGTTGCAGGCGAACTACAGTGGCATCTGGTGTTCATGCACAGTCATGACACACAATGGAGGGGAAGGGTTACAGGTTGCTAACATTTATCTTAATATGCTGTTTTGTGTTCAACAGAAAAAGGAAACCCAATGTATAAAACGTCAAAACGACTCTTGCGCCAAGCTGAAACTAGCAAATAACAATTGCGTCGCGCCTTCCGCCACATTGCGCCAGGTGTTTGATATGGCCCTTAGACTTTTAAGCAAGATTTTTATTCGATAGAAGGTAACAACTTTCTCAATTCATAGACAGTTAATATTCACATTTTCATGTATATATCATACATACACTGTAAAAAAATATATGTAAAAATGAGCAGTTTTTCATATTTTGTTATTCATGTTTTTATTTTTTATGCTTTTGAATTGCATTGTTGCACCTTTTAACCTTGAAAAGTTTAAAAAAGTGACTTTTACAGGCCCGTAGCCAGCCTGGTGTAAGGAGTGGTTCTTTTCTTCTCAAAAAGTGGACCTTTTTGCAGTTAAACGCCTCAGTTTTTATTTAACTATAAGATTTAAATACTGCATTTTAGTGACTTTTTTTGCTGGATTAGCTAGTCAGATTTTATCATAACCACACTTTTTGATGTAAAAAATCTAAAATATTATCTAAAATATTTTCTTAAAATTTCAATAAAATTTTATTAAACAAGATTAATAATAAAAAAATTACATTATATATCATTAGGAGAAAATAGCAATCTGTTAAAGTCCTAAAGTAAAAAAAAACTGTCTACTATAATTTATTAGACAAAAAACAAACTAGCCAGCACATCCAACTGCCTCAGTCACAATGTGGACATTTCAATAATTAAAAAAAAAAACATAATAATAATAACAATAATAATAATAATAATAATACAATATTAATTCATTCTTCAGATTTTATTCTAGCCTCTTTGGTTAAAAAAACATAAAGCCTTATTCAATGGATTATTTTCATTATTTATGATGGCATAGCAGTTAAAAAAGGACGAAAATAGGACAAATGAGCTCATATATGGGACAAATTCTGGACCTTTGTCAGTGAGGGGTGGGTCTTTCGAACCACCCGAACCCCCCTGGCTACAGGCCTGAAACGTTAGAACACGTTTTATGCTTATAGTAAATGTTTTAATAGAATTTTGGCTGTAAAAGCGCACCTACAAGTGTTTCAGGCGCAGGTCAGACGTGACGGGATTAGGGCCTTTTGCTGTGAAGTGACACCTGATGGCTGAGGACTCCGCTTGCCATTAAAGCCTTCATCGGACAGTTATTAAAAAAATAATGTCAAAAATAGGGAAAGGAAATAAACGTAAAAGTCAATAAACATACAGGACGTCCCGGCTTATGCGGCCAGCTAGCCTATGGATAGATTTTCATCTGTTAGGAAGTTAGTAACTTTTGCCTTAAGGTTACCCTTGTTGGCAGTCTTTTTGAACATATGTTCAATATTTTGCGATAATGACGCCGCTGCCTGCCTTTTCTGCCTTGCTCTTTTCGACCAACACCGTTACTCAGTATTCATGTCGCATCAAAGATTCAAATATTACCACTCAGTGGGTTATGTCATGTGACTTGCATCACATTATTGTGGCTTCGAGGGATTCAAATTACTGGCCAGTTATTTAAAATGACACTTTATTACAGTACATACTGAATATAAATATATTATATTAATTATATAATAAATTTATTATATAATATTAAATTACATAAAATAATTAAATGGACAAATTCTGGACCTTTTTTGCCGTGGGAGGTGGTTCGTTCGAACCACTCGAACCCCCCCTGGCTACGGGCATGTTTATTAACATTTAACACAACATAATAGGTTGGTGTTGTAAATTACGATACAAAAACGATACCGAAAATACATTTTCTGTTATTTCACAGACTTATTTCTCTGTATATTTCTCTATAAATTATACTATTTAAAACTACAATAGAAGTCACTCCTTTTTGAAAAGACTTGTTTTTAAGATCTTAACTTGTAAGATAGGGGTATTTTGGAGGATTGTTTTAGAATGGGTTATTGTTTCCCTGCTAGTTGCTGGTTTGGGACTGTTAACTGTTTACATTTCTGTTCAATTTTCCTAAAATTACATTTAAAACTTGATTTTTGCATGAAACTAATGTGTCCTCATTGCACAAAACCTACAGTTTATTACCCCAGGAAGTGAGTTCAGAGAGTTCACTAGAGCAGCAGCGGTGCCGGGTCTCTGGGTTTCTGAGTGGGCTGAGGGTAGATGTATAGAGTCCCGTTGAGCACTCGCACTCCTTCAGAGTCTCAGTTTCCTGAGTGAACAGACACGCATTGACGGACGTCCAAAAAGATCGATGGACATATTTAATACAGCACAGCTTGAGTGGATTGGGTTTGATTGGAGAAGAGGGAAACTGTAGAGCATACACGTGCTCTTCCAGATGATTTTCACAGCTGCGGTGAAAGAATCCAGCAAATGAACAACATGGAAACGTTTTTCTTTTTTGTCCACTGTTTGTTTTTTGCAGATGTTTCAATAGAGAAGCAAGCATTTAGGTGACTTTTAAAGAAATTTTAAGGGGTAGTTCACCCCAAAATTAAAATTAGCTCTGGCTAAATCCACGACTGCATGTAATGATTCATATCAGACTTTGGAAATATTTTAAAAGCCAGGCTTTCAGAATCCACTGTGTGCAAATGTAATCATGCTCTTTTATTTGGGATGCGGCATGCGGTGTCATTTTGATTATTAATAAAACAATAAAACACACCCAGAAAATATTTATTCTCTTACTTCTGCCAATGGGGTTTAAACATTTTAATTACATTATTATATTTGAAACATAAACAAAACTTGATTGGTTGTTTTGTTTTTTAAAAAAGAGGAGGAGCCAATTGATGTGTCCCGCCCTAAATCCCTGTAAGTTCCAGTGTAATAACATTAACACATCGAATAAAGCTGCTCATTTCAAGTCATCCGGGACTTTAACAGCAGCTTTAATTAATTAATTAATTAATTTATGTTTTATAGTCATTTTACTGCAAAAGATGCATTTTATACTTAAAGTTTTTATCTTGTTTTGAGTTTAAATATCTAAAAATGGTAAAACATTTTGGAACGCAAGTGGTTCGGGCCGTGAAGGTGATGTGACGCCTATTACATAAAAATGTAAGAAAATGTAAGCTTGCGTATCCTGGTTGGAGAAAGTTGAGTTTAAACAGTGGCTGAAAAGTCGCTGAAAACAACCGCGTGATTTATTCTTTCAAGCTTAGTTTCTTCCGAGCTTATATCTGAGTTCTGTTGCATGGTTGTGCTCCATTGATTTATTTAGCTACAACTGTTTATTAACAGCTGTTTATTGAGTTAAAGGTTTGATAATGATTAGAACTTAAAGTGGCGATGAGGTCTTCAAAACAAATATGAGAAGGTCTTTAAAAAGTCTTAAAAAGCTATTGAAATTACCTTTAGGGTTTCTGCAAATACCCTGTCATGGATCCTTGTTCTTTTTCCAACAACGTTTGACCTTGAAAAGTTCAAAAAGTGGCTTTCATTGACATTTTCAATAGTTTAAAGTGAGATAATGTCTGGGTTGTTGTTGTGTATTAAGCTACAAAAACTTTAAATTAAGCTGCCAGTACTTTGTCTGTTATTATTTCTCTACATATTATACATTATATTATTGCAAACTTCTAAAATGTCATGTTCACTTTGGTGAACTGTAGAGTTGAATTTTTAACATCAAAAGTCGACAGAGCAGAGATCAACATCCCATAATACAAGTCTCAAACGTAAATAAACAAACACTGAATCTCCTAATATGAAAACTGTTAATGCACAGATCTTCTTTACAGTGTAACTGTATATTAGTTTCTTCATCTCAATATTGTCTATATTTTATTTTGCATTTCAGTAGTGGAAGCATTTTCGTTGATATCTGGGTGTCGATGCACATCTGTGAAGCGTTGTGTGTGTGTGTTTTGGGGAATACTGTGATATCAGGAAGCAAGGAAATCTGTTTTTGCTTAAAAAAAAAAACAGTTCAGCATAACACAAGTTGGCTATCAAATTGGTTTGATTCCCTTCTTTCTTCACCCTCCCATCCGGCATAAAGATCGTTTTAAGCTTCCCGTGCAAAACCCAGCTGAGAGCTTTCCATCCTGTCGGCTTGTTTTAAACGTCTGTGACCTCTGATTTTCTGCTTTATCATCTTAAAGTAAACCGAGCTTTTGATGATAGACTTGTTGTCTTTTCAATCCCCAGGGGCTTGATAACCGTCAATAACAGCGTGAGCTACATGATCCAACCACTAGCTAACCAAACACACTCTCAGGGACATGCTGTGTTCAACTCTCGGAGGCTGAAGCTGCCGGCGGGCACTTGCGGGCATCACCATGGAGACGGGCATCACACCGAAAGCCTTCAGGAGCTGATTGATGTCATGGCAAAGCCTCAACGGACCAACAGGGTGAGATCATGAGATTGCAACCCTTTTTAAATCTAGAAGTAGAGATAGTCCTGGATCCAGTACTTTTATTTTGGAAATGCTTATTGATTGACTTCGGGTTGCTTCATATTCAAAAATATTTTCTGCAATTTGCATATTTCAGCAAACGATATTGATTGACAGGCCTGCTTCAGTAACGTGTATATCAACAGGACAGGATTTGCAAAGAAACTCTCTGAACTCAGGAAGCAGCAAGTGCAATACTTAGATGCTAGATTTTTTTTAAACTAGATTTTTTGATAGTATTTTGAACTTACTTTTTGAGCTATGTAATTCATAACCACTGGAATCACAACTATAAACGAGGATGCTTCAATCACAGAACAGGAGTTCTTGTTTGTTAATGTAAATCAGGTTTGTGTTGTACAGTAACTATATTATATCTCCATTGACCTTATTCTCTGATGCAGAAGTGTGTTTATTTTTGCGATTGTTGTAGAACTTCCAGTGAATTTGTCTTTGGGAAAAATGACTAGGAATAATAAATGTCAGTAAATGGTCAAACTACTTGCTCTACAAACAAGTGTGTTCATGACTATATAGACAAAGTAGAGTAATATAATAAGACAATGTCAGTGATCATGGGATTGCAGCCAAATCCAATCTAGAGATAGTGAAATGTTTATTGACTGACTTTAGGGTTACTTCATAGTCAAAATCTTTTTATCAGCACTTGCCATGAATTATTTTAAAATTTTAAAGTCACATTTTGTTTTACTAATATGTAACAGAAAGTTAGCCTAGCATAAGACAAGTCATAGAAGCATTAAATAAATGTCTGTATAGCTTTTAAAATGGTGATTTTGACCTATCCCACCTTTTGTAACAATCTATATTAAACAATTTAAAGCTAAATATAAACATTTTAGATGACTTTATATACTGCAATAATATAGACTTCATCGCAGAATTCATGCGATAGCTGTTGAATGAGTTTGCTTATAATGTTTATAATTATAACATTTATTATTATTAATATTGTTGTTGTTTTGTTATGACTTTTATTATAAAAAATGTACTACATTGAATGAGTTTGCTTATAATAGTAATAATAATAACAACAACAATTATTATTATTATTATTATTATTATTTACAAAAAATGTTTTTAAAAATAGTTTTTTTTTTGTTTAATTACACAATTGTGCAATGTTTTAATTTTTACAAGAATAATTGTAATTTTATTTTAAATAGGGTTCCTAAAAATATGTATATTTTTAATGTTAAACTAAAAAAAATGTGTCTAAATTAAATATGATTCATGATTTATTTAAATTTATTGGACTATATATATATATATATATATATATATATATATATATATATATATATATATATATATATATATATATATATATATATACACACACACACACACACTCACACAAACACACACACAGTTAAAGTCAGAATTATTAGCCCCCCTTTGATTTTGCCCCCAAAAGATGTTTAACAAGGAAATTTTCACAGTATGTCTGATAATATTTTTTCTTCTGGAGAGTCTTATTTGTTTTATTTCACTTAGAATAAAAGCAGTTTTTAATAAAAAAAAACATTTTTAGGACAAAAGGTTTAGCCTCTTTAAGCTATATTTTTTACGATATATATATATATATACATATATATATATACATATATTCCATTTGCATTTACTGAAGATGTATTTGAAGTACAGTAGAGTGGTTCCATGTAAATGTCAACCATCCCAAGTTTTCACCAAAATAGTGAGATAGCGCTATTATATATTAAATATTGAAATAGCTTCTATGCTTTTTGTGTAGCCTTGCATTTTACAGTACTGTAAACATATTCAAAAATGTCTCTGTCAGTGTTTTCAAACAATTGTACTTGATTTACCAAAGTCCCACAAGTGCCAATTTCACATCTGTCACATTTATAACAGAGAGATGTCACATCCATACCAGAGCCTGTTCCTCATAAATGCAAAAATGTCAAAGAAAATCAAATCAGTCATTTTTGTTCTATAGAGAGCAACTCTTATCCTTTTGATTAGCATCGTTTCTTTTGGGTTGTGCAGTTTAATTCACAGAATTTCTACAATATGTTGTACTGCAAACTCGCTAACGTTTTTTTCCCCTCTTTTAAATTATAAAAAAATGGTTACAGATTGATATTTCTCTGATTTCATAACTCTGCATTTAGTAGTTTTGGAAAGTATAACCAGATGTTTCAATATAAAGTTAACAAATACTTTCTCTGTGTATTTATGTTTTGAGATTTTACAGCAAATGTCACATCCATAACACTGGAATTGCTCAGCAGGCCTATATTTATAACTTAAAAACATATGTAGCTTATCATAATAAATGTTGTCCAGATAATTTTTTAATTCTTGAATATTTATTTAATTGTTATAGCTAGAAATCTGCCAGAAATCTGTATTTAGAACCACATATTGGTTGTAAAGCCTTATTTAATTGAAAATAATTCAATATACCGTAATTGAATATATTAATTATATAAAAGAATAAATGTAGTGGGCGAGGCAGTGGCGCAGTAGGTAGTGCTGTTGCCTCACAGCAAGAAGGTCGCTGGTTCGAACCTCGGCTCCTTTGGCGTTTCTGTGTGGAGTTTGCATGTTCTCCCTGCCTTCGTGTGGGGTTCCTCCGGGTGCTCCGGTTTCCCCCACAGTCCAAAGACATGCGGTACAGGTGAATTGGGTAGGCTAAATTGTCCATAGTGTATGAGTGTGTGTATGAATGTGTGTGTGGGTGTTTCCCAGAGATGGGTTGCGGCTGGAAGGGCATCCGCTGCGTAAAAACTTGCTTAATAAGTTGGCGGTTCATTCCGCTGTGGCGACCCCGGATTAATAAAGGAACTAAGCCGACACGAAAATGAATGAATTAATGTAGGATGTAAGTGAACATGTTCTGAACTTAAGGGGGAAAAAATCCTGGTTGTATTTTGTTTCATGTTCCATTTATGGAAAGTACCATGATAACATAACTTGTTATTTAAATAAATATGAAGGGCTGACTGAAGTGCTACTAAACCAAGGATTCATTGTGCTTCACATTGGCAAACATGAATAGAGTGTCTGTCCCACACCAAAGACACAGGATATCCCTCATACCCAATTAGTGGCGTCTCACAGCTTTTCAATTCATAAAGGCAGATTTAAAAGCGGTGACTCAGCACTTCTTCTCTTGCATATCCAATTAAGCCATACTCATCCATATCTCGTTCATCTCTTCCTGCAGGAGAGAAGAGACGTCAGCAGTAGCATGAAATACGTGGAGCTGATGGTGGTGGCTGACCATGCTGAGGTAAAATCTCATTTTATTTACCTGAATGTTGATTTACATCAGCAGACAGCATAAAACTACAACCCCAAATCAGAAAAAGTTGAGACAGTATGGAAAACACAAATACAAAAGGAAGAAGTGATTTTTAAATTTACTTTGACTTGTATTTCATTGCAGACAATACAACAAACATTATTTAGAGTGTTCCTTATGATTTTAATAGCTTTTTTTTTTTTTTTTTTTTTTAAATTTTCACAACACACAACTTATGAAAAAAAAATATATATAATATAAAAATACAGTTTAGTTATTTAGTTATACCACATTGCAATATGTTAAAAACACATGCAGTTGAAGTCAGAATTATTAGCCCCACTTTAAATTTTTATTATTATTTTTTTATATTTACCAAATGATGTTTAACAGAGCAAGGAAATTTTCACAGTATGTCTGATAATATTTTTTTTTTCAGGAGAAAGTTTTATTTGTTTTATTTCGGCTAGAATAAAAGCATATTTTAATTTTTTAAGCACCATTTTAAGGACAAAATTATTAGCCCCTTTTAGCTATGTATTTTCAATAGTCTACAGACCATCGTTATACAATAACTTGCATAATTACCCTATCCTGCCTAGTTAACCTAATTACCTTAGTTAAGCCTTTAAATGTCACTTTAAGCTGTATAGAAGTGTCTTGAAAAATATCTAGTCAAATATTATTTCCTGTCATCATAGTAATGATAAAATAAATCAGTTATTAGAAATGAGTTATTAAAACTATTATGTTTAGAAATGTGTTGAACAAATCTTCACTCCGTTAAATAGAAATTAGTGAAAAAAATAAACAGGGGGGCGAATAATTCTGACTTCAACTGTACATTGAGAAATGGACTGTTGTTCTTATAAAGGATAAAAATGATTTAATCTGAATGAGCTCAGACATTTTTAGTTCAGACTGACGAGTATTCCAGGATAAGGGGGCAGAATGACTAAAGGCTCGCTTCCCTATTTTAGTTCGAGCCAGAGTTCGAACAGACATATGATACATTTTACTTGAACGTATAGCACATACTTGACCTATGAAGAAGGGAACTTGAGTATAAAAGCTCCAGACTAAAACAAGCCTTGTAAACCAGAGTCATCCAGTGGGTGTACCTTCTTACACTTAGAGAAGGCCACTCAGCTTTCGCATACAGTTAACAATGGTGAGTTAGTCTACGACAGCCTATAACAAACCTCAGGGCACTATAATAAACAGAGTTTAAGGGCTGAAGACATTTGTTTGAGGCATTCATATATAAAAAATGACCATGGTCAATCAATGGTAAAAATTTGTAAAAAAAATAAAAATAAAAAAAGGAAAAAGGCGCATTTATTCATGACAATTTGCATTTGTATAATGTCATTATTATTATTATTATTATTATTATTATTATTATTATTATTGTTGTTTATTATATGCATATTTATATTTGTTTTACTAAAAACAAGCTTAGATTTGTCCACCTGTCGGGTTCTGCATCACCATATTGGGCATGAGAACAGGATGTGCGTTTGGATATAACTCAGATTTTTGACCACACTTCGTTATTATTTTTCATTTATTAATTCGCTGGAAATTAGAAATGAATTTAGAAATAGTTTTTTAAAAAATCTTTGCGCTTAACAAACCATAATAATTATGTAATGGATGTCTTCAGTGGAGTGTGTACAAAACCGTTTACTTATCCAGGAAAGTAATGGAGTAAAGTAAAGAGTAAAAGTAAAGTAAAGAGGCCAAATAGAGGAGGCTCATTCTTTATCCTCACACTGCAGATGGTCTGTTTAACTGTTTTCTCACTAGAGAAGCACTTTTCCACTTACAAAGTTGCCATGTAAATAGCAAACGCGCCATGGTGGGATGCAAATGACTCTTAAAGAAAATGGGAGATGAGACTCTCATTTGGTTTAATGCACGTTATGTTCAAAACACACCCATAACTCATTAAGAGAATGAGCACAATCCTGTTAGACCATGCGCCGGGCACGGAGCGTATTTTTCCGTCCTTAAAATAGCAAAAGTAGATTCGGACACGCCCTTAATGCTTTTGACTTTGCGCCTTGGTCGCTAAAATAGACCCCTTATTGTTAAACAAACAAATGATAATTATTCATTGCTTTTCTCTGAATAACTAGAGTAACTTTAATGTAAAATCAGTGTAAATTATACTATGAAAGAAAGTAAAATTCGATGTCTTATTGTAGGTTATTCTTTTTCATTCTAGTTTAAATAACTTCTATTTCATTGCAATGCTGCATCCTGTTTAACACAGAATGATGCGTTCTAATAATGTCTCTCTTTCTTTTTTAGTTTGTGAACCACAATCGAGACCTTGAAAAGACTAAAGCAAAGCTTCTTGAAGCGGCTAACTTTGTGGATAAGGTGAGGTCGCACTATTAAACGCAGCTTTTCATCACACACCCACAAATGAACTCGTATCTGATTTTTTTTTGTGTCGCCAGTATTATAAATCATTGAAGATCCGTGTGGCTCTGATCCGCTTGGAAATCTGGAATGATCAAGACAAGATCAATGTGACGGACAACCCCTACAGCACCCTTGGTGCTTTCCTGTCCTGGAGGAGGAAACAGCTGCCACAGCTGCCCAATGACAATGCTCAGCTAGTAACGTCAGTCTCAATCACCCCTCACAACACACAGTGGGGGAAATAAGTATTGAACGTGTCACCATTTTTCTCAGAAAGTATATTTATAAAGGTGCTGATGACTTGAAATTTTCACCGGATGTTGGTGGACATTTCATCAAGACAATGATCCAAAACACAGACAGGGGTGTAAACATCTTCTTCAAAAATATTATTCCTAGGAAAAAAACATGATGTGTTCAATACTTATTTCCCCTACTGTATTCACAAGCCATCACATACCCATATTAATCTTGCTTTGTATTAGTTTTGAGTAGGGATTAAAACTGTTTCAATGTTGCGGTTTTGGCAACGTCATGTGGTTATTGTGGCTTTATTTGAAGCTGGCATTATTTTCTTTTCTCATTTTGAACAGAAATCCAGACCTCGTATTTCCTCATTTTGAAAGCAAAAGAATAAGTTTTGTAAAATATGTAGCCAGTGAATGGGCTTTTGAATTACAAAAAATAATAATAATTTTAAATATAATGATAGAAAATGTATATAAAAATACTCCATTCTTAGTAATCCAGATAAGTGTAATGTTATATGATGTGTTCTAATATCATCCAGTGTATGGAAGTGTATGTTTCCACCACTGATTAAAGCATTAAAAAAAGGTTATATTGTTTTTTTTTCCCTCAGAATTGCATGACACTAATGCAAAATTGTGATATAAAAACCTCAAAAATATATAAGTCAGAATTGTTAGATATAAAGTCAGAAGTGTTAAATATAAATCACAATTTAAGAAATAAAGTCATGATACTGAGATAAAAAGAATTCAGAATTCTGACATTTGTATTTTGCAATTCGATGAAATAGGGTATATGCCGAGCTAGTGCCGTTCCCATGCTGATACACTTCCGGTGACCTGTTATTGTGAACTTTTTTCCATTTTATACGGTTCCTTATACAGCTTCGATGTTGTAATTTCATTAAAATACATTCAGTTAAATAAACGTTTGCATTTATTTAGTTGCTCAAGCGAAAAACGAGACAAAAAGCTGTTTACTCGCAAGTGCTCATCAGAATCGGCAGGCTAACGCAGAAGCTCCATTGAATATACTGGGGTAAAATAAATGCTCATATTATAAAGACATGGCGGGGGAAATGTAATTTAATCCAGTGCTTCTTGTACAATCTGAGACCCACTTTAAATTGGAAATCACTCAGCTAGTGGAGATCGCTGATTTTTAAAGAAAACAGACCTTAAACGCACTGGATTTTGCATTGGCATTCAATTCGCCGGAAGCGCTTAACCCAGTTTACTGGCAAATTAAAAGTCCTATTAGCATGCTTCGGCATATACCCCATTAAGTGACAGTTGCGATTTATAAAGTCTGAATTCTGAGATATGAATTCACAAATTTTTATAAACATAAAAAGTATTCAGAATTCTGACCTAATTCTTATAACTTGCAATTTTGAGATAAAAAGTTGCAATTCTAAGATATAAGTTCAGATTCTAAAAAAAAAGTTGCAGTACAAAAAGTCAGAGTTCTGAGATTAAAAGTCATAATTCTGTCTAATGAGCTAAGGTCAGATTTCTGAGATAAAAAAAAAACTTGCAATTCTGATTTTATCTCGCAATTTTCAAAAGCAGAGAAATTAAAATGGTCGTGCCCAGCTGAGTCTGGTTTCTCTCAAGGTTTTTTTTTTCTTCATTTTCGCAAAAACAAAAAAGTTTTTTTTGTTCCCTCTCCGCTGTCGCCTCTAGCCTGCATGGTTTGGGATCGGTAGAGCTACACATCAATGAATTTGCTCTTTAGTATTAGGACTCTCGGTAGTGATTTTTAAACCACACTGAACTGAGCTAAACTGAACTGAACCTAAGCTCTGAAAACTGAACTGACACTGTTCAATTTACTATGGCCTTTTATGTGAAGCTGCTTTGACACAATCTACATTGTAAGAGCGCTATACAAATAAAGGTGAATTAAATTGAATTGAATTGAATTCAAACAGGCTTTCATACCAACGTAACAGCATTCCAGCAACAAGCAATTTGACTGTCTGCACCAGACACGACACAACAGAATTATTTCTATACCAACCATTCAGAAGGCCAGAATAGTGAACTGCACTTCTAACCAACTGGACAACTTTAACTTTATAACTATCCTATATAACTTATTTATAACTAACGTATATAAATATATGTGGCTGCTTTCAGTATGGTAGCAAATGTCATGCAAAATGGTGTTTAAACTTACACTGGTAACATTTGGTATCACTGGTAACAAGGGAATAAAGCACATAATCAGTACCTGAGGTGATCATTGTCATAGTAGTTTAAACTGTCGTTTGGTTGCAGCATCGCAGAAATAGAAACTGTTTTCTGTTCATCTCAGACGGAAGAGACAAAATCTGCTTTTTTAACATGGAAAAGAAAGATACATTTTATTGTGAGTACTTAAAACACTGTTTTATTTAAAACATGTATTTAAAAGTTTTATTTCCTTTTCAGTTTCAGATAAAATTAAATACTGTAATACGGTTTTGGAATGACATGAAGAGAAGTAAATAACATTTTAATTTTGGGATGAACCGTCCCTTCAAGGTCACATGAAGTGCTTTCATTGATAATGATAATATGCACATGAAATGTGCATTTTTATTGGATGTTTGACGTAATCGCAACTAAAATAAGAAGAGTGGGTGTGGCATAGTGTAGCTCCTCCCCTTGTTAAAAAAACAGCCAATAGCGGTTGAGAGTGCGATTGGTTGAACTCAAGCGCATCAAATGAGAATCGTCATGAAGTGGGCGGGGCATGTCAGACATTAGAGAGCATTTGATTGGTCAGATAATTTAATGTGAAGCTAACGTAAGAGGTGACATGACTAAAACCATTGATCCAAACTACAAGCTTTGCATGTTTATTTCAGTTTTATATCTTTTAAACGCAAATTTTGTCACTGTTTTGGTGTGCAGGAGCAACCTAAAAACTAACAATACTGCTAATAATATCTAAAAAACATTCATGGGACCTTTAAATATGTCAGTGTCTGTTCATCTAGTCAGTGGATTGGTTTCGCCACAGTGTATTGGTATTTAAATAGTTGATTTTTTTGTGTTTATAGCGGTGTGTCCTTTCATGGCACCATCATTGGTCTGGCGCCTCTTAAAGCCATGTGTTCTGAATACCAGTCTGGTGGAGTCAATTCGGTAACTTTACCTTCATTCTTTTGTCTTTTATTGCCAAGAGTTTTCATTTGTTGAAACCACAACTCTCTCTCTCTTTCTGCAGGACCACTCTAACAGTGCTGTGGGCATCGCTGCCACCATGGCTCATGAGTTGGGGCATAACTTTGGTATGAGCCATGATAGTCCAGGTTGCTGTCGAGCTCAAGCAGAGGATGGAGGCTGCATTATGGCTGCTGCCACAGGGTGAGAACCACAAACTACATGTGACATTATTCATTCATTCATTTTCATTCGGCGTAATTCCTTTATTCATCAGGGGTCACAACAGCGGAACGAACCGCCAACTTATCCAGCATATGTTTTACACAGTGGATGCCCTTCCAGCTGGCGAAACAACTGTACACAATAATTCACACACTACGGCCAATTTAGCTTATTCAATTCACCTATAGCGCATGTCTTTGGACTTGTGGGGGAAACCGGAGCACCCGGAGGAAACCCACGCCAACACTGGGAGAACATGCAAACTCCACACAGAAATGCCAACTGGCCCAGCCGGGACTCGAACTAGTGACCTTCTTGCTGTAAGGTGACAGTGCTAACCACTGAGTCACTGTGTCGCCCATGTGACATTATGGCAAGCATTATTTTTCATATTACTAGTACTAGTGTCTTCGAGCTTTGGGGGCTTATGAGTTGCTGGGTTGTAGCTAAAAAACATATGCCAAAGTAATTGGTGGTTCTTTCTGCTCTGACGACCCTTGATAAATCAGGGACTAAGGCGAAAGAGAGTTAGTAGTACTACAAATGTCTTTTAGATCAGGAGTCTCAAACCTTATTTTTTTATTTAATTTTATTCTATATTTAATTACATTTTTATTAATATTATTGTCATTATTTTTGTATTTATTAATTTAATTATTTTTATTTATTTAAAAATTGTTTTTATATATATTTTTTATTTAATTTTATGTTTAATTTAATTTATTTTTAACTGTAAATTTAATTATATATTTTATATTTAATTTTATTATTATTATTATTTTATTTCTTTTCTTTTATATTTTCTTTTCATTTTTAATTACATTTTAAAATTTTAATTTTAATTTAATTAATAAATTATTTTATTTTCAATATATAATTTTTTATTTAATTTACTTTCAATGTTTTATTCTTTATTTAATTACATTTTTATTATTATTATTGTCATTATTTTTTATTTATTATATTTAATTTTATTATTTTATTTATTTTATATTTGATTTTATATATTTTTATTTAGTTTTATGTTTAATTTAATTTATTTTCAAATTTAAATTTAATTTTATATTTTCTAATTAATTACATTTTTATTATATATATATATATATATATATATATATATATATATATATATATATATATATATATATATATATATATATATATATATATATATATATATATATATATATATATATTATTAATTTATTTTTAAAATGTAATTTACTTTAATTCTATATTGGGTAAACTTACAGCGCAGTGAATGGGAGAGTACAACAAATATTGTTTTTACAATCCTGTTTGCTGAAGTAATAAAAGAAAAACTCAACTATGGCCTTATCAGGACTTTTTCAAAACTGAAAAAAAAAATACTGTCCTGCCCCCATAGACACTACATTACAGTTTTTTATGCAAAGATGATATAATACATCCGTAAATACATATAAATGTACATATGCTTTTTTTAAAATCAAAATATTAAAAAACATTAAAGCATTAAAGATCTGATGACCGCTAAACATGTCTTGACAGTCTTGAGACACTGACTCTTAGAAACTAGTGGCTAAGATTAAGTACTATTAGCGTGAGAATAAACAGTAGAATAAGGATTAAAAATTAAAGTGGCCTGCCAATGCTACAGACTCTCAAAGCTAAATTTTCATTGATGTTGTTCAGGGCTCCGTTCCCTCGCGTCTTTAACTCCTGCAATCAGAATGAGCTGAAACGCTACCTGAGCTCCGGCGGGGGGAAGTGTTTGTTCAACCCTCCCAACACCAGGGTCATGTACGGCGGGCAGCGATGTGGAAACGGATACCTGGAGGAAGGAGAAGAGTGTGATTGTGGAGAGGTGGAGGTCAGGAGAGAGTTTCATTGCTTCCTCCCGGCTCGTTTTTTCTCCCATGCTGTTATTCCGATTGATTCCGATTTACACTCACATTTTCCTTTTCTGTTTCCTGTACTACAAAGGAGTGCTCGAGTCCCTGCTGTAATGCCCACAACTGCACATTGAAGAGCGGAGCCGAGTGTGCGCATGGAGTCTGCTGTCATGAGTGCAAGGTAAATCACAGTGTAAAAATAAAAATAAGAAAAATAAAATAAAATATTAAAATAAAATAAAACATTTTAATTAAAATGAAAAAAGTGAAATAAAAAGAAATAATAATAATTAAATTAAATATAAAATTAAATATAAAATATAAAATTAGAAAAAAATGTAAAAATAAATAGAATAAAATATTAAATAAAATATAAAAATTGATTAAAAAAACTAATTAAATATAAACTAAAATAAAACCTAAAATAAAAAAAATAAAAAAATACACATTAATAGAATAATGATAAAAATAAAATGTAAATATAAAAAGTAACATAAAATTAAAAAACATATATTAAATTTAATAAAAATTTTAAAAACTAAATAAAATAGCAAGAAATAAAATATTATATTATATAAAATAATAATAATAACACTAAAAATAAAAATTTTGTTAAAAATTTTTGTAAAATAAATAGAAAAAAATGAATATAAAAATAAAAAGAAATTAAATAATAATAATACAATTAAATATAAAATTAAATAATTTTTTTTAAATTAAAAATAAAATCTAAAATAAAATAAATAATAATAAAATTAAATATAAAATATAAAATTAAATTAAAAAATAAATAAAATTTAACATAAAATTAAATATAAAATACAAACAATAAAATAAAAAATATATAAAATAAATAAGTAAATATAAAATAATACAAAATAAATAAAATAAAATGTGTTTATTGTGAATATTTAATGTAAACATTTTTACCATGTAAACAGTTTTTGGTGACTTTTAACAATTAATATAACAGTGCGGTGATATGTTTAAAGTATTGACACACACAGACAAAAAGCTCACAACATTAAAATTCAGACATCATTTACCAATTCCTAGCTTAAAGTAACAAGTAGTCCAAATTTTGTATAGCTTGGTTTACCATCTCTTGGAGAAAGCAAAAATTACGTTTGGGTTATGATTTTTGGTAAACACTTTATTTTAAGGGGACATAGTTGCAGTGTATCTATTCATTTAACTACTGATTCATATTAATTAATTACATGTACATAGTTACCATATGGTTGAGGTTAAAAGGTTAGGTATAGGTAATTGTGGTAATTATGCATAATTCATTGTAATTACTATAGTATGTGCATGTATGTCACCTTAAATTAAAGTGTTACCTATTTTTTTGTACATAAACTTTCATACTTAACATTTTATATGTCTTTCTCTTACCGTTAACGATAGCTTTAGACAATTTAGGCTTTTTAGGTTAATTTAGTTCCCAAATTTTCATCTCTAAATGAGTTCTGGCTTTATTTTCTTTCTCTGAACATTTGAGCAGTTGAAGAGTCCAGGAGTGATGTGCCGTCCCCCCTCAGGCTCGTGTGATCTGCCCGAGTACTGCGATGGCAAATCAGAGTCCTGTCCTGCCAACTTCTTCCTGATGGATGGCAGCAGTTGCGCAAGTGGCAGCGCATACTGTTACACTGGCATGTGTCTGACGCTGGAACAACAGTGCCTCTCTCTTTGGGGCAAAGGTCTGTGCCTGCTGAAGTCTTCTTAAAAGATCACTCCCGTTTTCGAGATGGGATCCTAGTCCTTAGTCCACTACATTGTTGGACATTTTATTGAATTTTGCAGCAACTTGCTGGCAGAACTGTTGCCAGCAAGTTACTGCAGCTGCCCCTTTACAGTAACTTACCTGTAAATGTGTTTTACAGTAACCTTACCTCAACTTAATTTTATGGTAAAATGCCCACATTCTAATTTACAGTATGACAATTTCTACTGTAGTTTTACTGTAATTCATTTACATTTTACACTAGCAGTACAAAACCTTTATATTTAGTACTTACTGTTGAATTTAATCAATTACAAACAAGTGACTGTTTTTTTTCATTAACTGTCTTCAATTACAGTATAGCAGTACTTTGATTACAGTAGTATACCGCAAATTCCTAATATGCAGTAAATTACTGTAAAAGTTTCAAAATAACCCACAATGCAGTGCATATTACAGTAGTGAACGTTTCACTACAGAAGTGAATGTTTGTGGTATTTAACTGGGAGTTTTTGCAGTAAATAACTGTAAAATTGTGGCAAAGTCTAACAGTGTACTCAAGTACTTTGATTACAGTAGAATGTGGCAAATTCCTAATATGCCGTAAGTTACTGTAAAAGTGTTAAAATGACCCACAATGCAGTGCATACTACAGTAGTGAACTGTTAAGAATGTTTGTAGAATTTAACTGGGTGTTTTTTGCAGTAAATAACTGTAAAATTGCGGCAAAGTCTAAAAGTGTTACAAGTACTTTGATTACAGTAGAATACCGCAAATTCCTAATATGCAGTAAGTTACTGTAAAAGTGTTAAAATGACCCACAATGCAGAGCATATTACAGTAGTGAACTGTAAAGAATGTTTGTGGTATTTTACTGCAAGTTTTTGCAGTAAATTACTGTAAAATTGTGGTAAGTCTAACATTGTACTCGAGCACTTTGATTACATTAGATTACCGCAAATTCCTAATATGCAGTAAGTTACTGTAAAAGTTTTAAAATTACCCACAATGCAGTGCATATTACAGTAGTGAGCTGTAAAGAATGTTTGTGGTATTTTACTGGTCGTTTTTGCTGTAAATAACTGCAAAATTGCGGAAAGTCTAACATTGTACTTAAGTACTTTGATTACACTAGAAGACAGCAAATTCCTAATGTGCAGTAAGTTACTGTAAAAAACCCCACAATGTAGTGCTTGCTACAGTAATGAACTGTAAAAAAAGTATGTGGTATTCTACTGGGTGTTTTTGCACTAAATAACTGTAAAAGTACGGTAAAGTCTTACGCACTTCTACTGTCATTTTGAGCAATGTGGGCTAAGAAACAATTATAGCTGTTTTATTATTTCTACCATGGTTTCATGTTTTCCAAAGGAAGTGCCCTTTGCAATGTACTGTAGTTTCAAACAGACATTGTGCTTGGCGTGGATGGCACTATCCAAATGCGATGCCATCTGCTGCTCTCACTAGCTGTCAGTGAAAACCTTTGAGTCCAGCTGAGATATACAGATTTACAAACGTTTCGATTGAGATGCAAGTACATCACTCAATACAGAATTGTGGGAATATTTTAAGTATTTTTTTATTAATTTCCCTTAAACTGGAATGATATACAACTAATATACAGTACTGTGAAAAAGTCTTAAGCACTATACCAGCTTTGTTGGCCTAAGACTTTTGCAGAATTTATAATCAATCAGTCTATTAAAAACAAACAATAGGAAATAATATAGGAAAATATAGGAAAGGTTTACCAAAAAACAACAACAGCACAACATTTCCTCCTCAAGCAAGATTATTTTAGCTTCCCTAGGCTGTTTTGTCCTAATTTTCCTGACATTTTCTGAAATAATGTGCTGTTTAATATCAGGCAAATTTTTAGGTTGAGCAAACTTTTTAGTGGAGTGAACTTAATTTAAAATAAAATAATTACTTACTGTTTTTATATTATTTTACATGCGTATTAATAGATTATTGGTTCTGACATGTTTGTTCCTTGAACAGTTCGATAATAAAATTAAATGTCCATACCTTTGAAAATAAAGATGGGTATTCCAATCCATTTATTGTCTATTTCGTCAAAAGTAAAAAAGTAAACATAAAAAAAACATTACATACAGACACACACACACATATATATATATATATATATATATATATATATATATATATATATATATATATATATATATACATATATATGCATAAATAAATATATGTATATATATATATATATATATATATATATATATATATATATATATATATATATATATATATATATATATATATATATATATATATATTATACAATAATAGTTTTATTAATAATAGAAGGTTTATCTTGGAAACACAAATTGTATGTGCAATTCTACAATAACATATATGTCTATTCGGCTCTGTTCTTGTTCTTTTGTTAATTGCATTTTCTGTGTGTGTGTCTTAGATGCTCGTCCTGCTCCTGATCTTTGTTTTACTGATGTAAATAAAGCAGGCGATGCGTTTGGAAACTGCGGCCAAGACCTTATGGGCACTTACAGGAAATGCACTGAAAGGTGAGATGCATTCAAGGGTTAGTTCACCCAAAAATGAAAATTCTGTTATTAATTACTCACTCTCATGTCATCCCAATCCCCCGAGACCTTTGCTCATTTTCAGAACACAAATTAAGACATTTTTAGATGAAATCCAGGAGCTCTCCCATCCTCCATAGACAACATGTCTCCATGAGACATTTATAGTCCAGAAAAGCAACCAAAAACTTTGTCAAAACATTCAGTGTGACTTCAGAGGTTCAACTGTAATCATCTGAAGCTCCATGAACACTTTTGTGTGCCCAAACACCTTTTAAAAATGACTTTGTTTGCTAATGTCTTCTTACGCAACAGGACATGCTGCTCATTTACATTGGGTAATAAAGTGTAATAGGTGAATTGCGTAAGCTAAATTGTATATTGTGTATGTGTGTGAATGAGAGTGTATGGGTGTTTCAGTGATGGGTTGCAGCTGGAAGGGTATCCACTGCGTAATACATATGCTGGATAAGTTGGCGGTTCATTCCACTGTGGTGATTCCTGATTAATAAAGGAACTAAGTCAAAAAAAGAAAATGAATGAATGAAAGAAGTTTCTACAGTTTCATGTGTCTCAACAGGAATGCTAAATGTGGCAAGATTCAGTGTCAGAGCTCTGCCAGCAAACCATTAGAGTCCAACGCCGTGGCCATCGACACCACCATCCGCTCCGGTCAACAGAAGATTCTGTGCAGAGGGACACACGTGTGGCCGCACGGTCATGCTAAAGAAAACCAGAACGACACCCTGGACCCGGGCCTGGTTCTTACCGGCACCAAATGTGGAGATAATGCGGTGGGTACTGGACAAATGCAGACCACCATTCACCATGAAATTCCCCAAACAGTATATAGATATTAATTACATGTGCTTACTATATGGTTAGTGTTAGAATGTGGGTTAGTTGCACGTAATTAGACATAATTAATTGTAATTGTGGTCCCACTTTATATTAAGGGGCCTTAACTACTATGTACTGAATTGAAGAAATTATGTTGTGCTCATATTGTATTGACAACACCTTTGAGGCTCTTGAGGTGGGATACAGGTTATGGACAGAGTTGATGGCATAGGTTGGATTAAAGGTGGGTTAAAATTTGTGTGAACCTGAAGTTGCTGAGACTTTTATTTCAGTATATTGATGTACTTTTAACTGAAATGGAATATTAAGTAGGGGGTGCGGCTTTCTTTTTGTGGATCATTCCCTCATAGCAAGCTATTGGTAAGTGGCGTGGTTAAGAAAAGTGGCGTGGTTAAAAAAAAAAAGGAAAAAAAAAGAAGCACCGCCAGTCCAAACAAATAAGCAAATAGACAGATTTATTTGAAGATTACGGTATGATGCCGTTTCTTTTGACACTTACCAGCTGACGGCTTACCTCCGCATGGAGGTCTTTCCCGCCGCAACCAGTTTGTCCAGTTAGCTCATTGTTTACGTCTGCGAACTTGAGACGCAGGGAGGAGTTGACCATGGCGACAACAGCGACGACGGGTTCGAGTCCAGTGGTTCCAGAAATCACGTAAGACAAAAACAGAATCAAAAAAACAAAATGAACGAGTGAACAAAAGGGTCAGAATGTAGTATAATCTGAAAACGTGGTAAAAATCAGACGAGGACCTCTTTTTCTGAAGGGCTTTTGTAAACCGTTGATGTTGTTTAGGGTAGGAGGAGGGTGGGTCAGTCGATTGGCCGGTTGCTCAGTCAATCATTCAGTTGGTCGACAGCGGCCTCTGGTGGGTTTATGTGAGAACCGCACGGGCGGCACTCGCAAGAGACAATTTAGATGCGAAAAAGCACACACAGCGGCCTCTTGCAGATTCTCGAAAACAAAAACTGCAAAAATACTTACCTCCCGGGACATATTTCACGGCCTCCAGAAACGTCCATCGTGCTGCTGACTATGTTTTCAGAATGAGCCTGGGTTGGAATTAATTGTTCCCCTAATTAATAAAAATGTGCTCTAACAAAATGATTTCACATGGATTTTAATGTAAATAAAATGTAACGTAAATTCTGGGTTCACACCAAATGTGGAAATAAGTGTTCACGGTAGTGAGTCAATGCAAATTATCGCCGCACTGCACGAAATACATGAAATGCGTCACACATTTGTTGCGAACAGGCAGAATTCACTCCAATCGCATGCATCTGCTTCACAAAAAAATTTTACTCAAATGGAAAAATTCATGTGAGGGAGAAAAACATCCTGCTAGTAAACCAGAGCAAGTGATGCAGTGCTTCACGTCTTGTGTGAACCCATTATTAAGTAATTACGTGCAAATAAATTATCCAACATAAAAACATAATAAGATATAATCAATAAAATCAATGACCCAATGTATAAAATTTTAACAACTGAGTTGAGGGTCTTAACGCAGTTTATTTACAGCTTAGTCAGACAGCAACATTGGCCCATTCGGAAAACATAGCCCTATATACGTTTCTGGAGATCGCGAATAATGTAGTCAGAGCTACATATGGCTGCATTTTGTCTTTAAAATGAATGCTACTGGGCGGTATGACGGCGTTCCTTTTCGCGCTTACCAGCTGACCGCTTACCCTTTTATGGACGGCTTTCCCGCTGTTACTAGTTTGTCTTGTTAGCTGATGATGTACGTCGGCAGACTTGAGACGCAGAGAGTAGTTGACCACGACGACTAAAACAAAAACTTCAAAAAAAAAAAAAAAAATGCTCCTGCAATATATTTGGAGTTCTCCTTAAATGTATATAGAGGTACGTTTTCAGAATAAGCCTGGGTTTTCAGACAGGCAATTGTTAACAGGAACAAACGGTATCATGTGGGTATTCCAAAAGCATAGTCGTGGTCACAGGTAGTGGTCTGTGAAGGCAGCAAACAGGATAAACAAAGAACAAAATAAGAGTCAGGAAACACGGCAAGGCTAGACTAAGGTACGACAAACAAGTGTAAATATTTGAGGATATCAGTCCATGAAAAGCTTCCAGCTGGTACGTAATCAGGGGTGATCTGGAACTGGTGTGTGAGTGAGGTGACTAATGGGACATGTAGTGCAGTTTGGTGGCAGAATTATAGTTCATGTGATAGCTGGTGATCATGACAATAATAAGTACATTGGGTTAAATTATTAATTTGAATGTAAGTGCATAGTAATTAAGGTCACCGTAATTACTATTGTAAGCACAAGAAACATCAATATTTGATGTCTTGATTTTGTCCATTACAGTTGTTTTGATAGTATGCTCAATAATTAATCATCATTAATTCATTGTATTATTCACTTATTCGCTTTAATTTCTTTTCGAGCAGATCTGTTTTGAGGGAGAATGCCGTGATGCATCCTTTTTGCAAGCCGATGAATGCAGTACTAAATGTCAAGGCCATGGGGTAAGTCCAAATTGCATGTTTAACATGGATCTAACTGAACCTTACACAAACACGGCAATAATAGAGCTGCAATTTCCTACTTATTTACATAATTTCCTGCACTAACAATACTAGTAACAAAAATTCTCACCATTCTCACAATTAGTCATGCAGATTATTATTAATAAATGCATGTGGTTCTAGTTTGGGTTTTTTCCAGTTCTATTATTTAGCCTAATTCATGAGAAGATTTCAGTTGAGGAAATGATTTCATAGAGGATATGGTTTCAAAGTGTGGGGAAATTTGGGTGGGTTAAACTTTTTTTTTTTTTTTGTGCTAAACTTAACACAGACCTTGGTGTCGTAATCATTTCCATTGAATACAAGTCACTTTTAGGTTGTGATGTTAGTACTTAATAAGGGAGTAGATTTTACAATGTAGAATGCAGAGGGGAACTATCATTAGGGCCCTCTAGGACATCAGATAGACACTAAATAATTGCAAAATGAATATAAATTTACTTCAATTATTATTATTTTTTTTAAATGATAACATTTTAAAGTTTACTGCTTAAAAGTTGTCCTGAAAAACCTAGAAATGAGAAATTTCTTTTTTTTTATAATTATATGGGTCATTCTGTTTATTCTGTTTACTGTATATTTCATTACAAATCATGCAGGTTAATCATCATACATGATTAAATGTATGAGCAAATACTATAATAGTAGGTATTATAAATATAAAAAATTACAGTCAGTTAAAAACAATCACACAGGTTAATATTCATTAATGCATGTGGGTCTAGTGTGGGTTGTGTCCATGTTTATAATTTGGGTTTACAGTAAAAATAAAATTGAATGAATACTGAAAATACTAAATCTAATTCAAAATATGAGTAAATACTTCAAAAAAACTTATGTAATCAATAATTTTTTCTTATATTACTCCCTTTTCAGGTTTGCACATTTGGGTGATCTGTTCTTTTAGATAGTTTTACACTGAAAATGTAGATGAAATCATAGTTGAAGTCATGCTTATCCCTCCTGTGAATTTATTTTTTCTTGTTTGAATATTTCACAAATGATGTTGAACAGAGCAAGGAATTTTTCCACAGTATTTCCTAAAATTTCCTATAATATATATATATATATATATATATATATATATATATATATATATATATATATATATATATATATATATATATATATATAATTATATATATATATATATTTTTTTTTTTAAATAAATATATATATATATATATATATATATATATATATATATATATATATATATATATATATATATATATATATATATATATATATATATATTAGGGTTGTAACAATATACCGGTATGACGGTCTACCACGATTTGAACGTGCACGATTATCATACCATGAACAATTGCATATCAACGGTTTTAACCCTTAAAGACCGAGACAGCCGCCCGCGGCTAAAAATAAGTATTGCTCTTAAATGTTTAATAACTTTTGATCCGCTGATCCGATTCATACAATTCAAAGATTGGCATAAAGAAGCACTTTCAGCAGTTTCCAGTGCTGTATCACATAACATTCACGGCTCCAGAGGCTCCGGAATCAGTGCGGTTACGTCATCAAAATTTGACAACGCTGATTTGACAAAGAAACGCTCGTCACTGTGTCTCCGGACAAACTAGACACAATACATTGATGCATTGTCCCTCCTCCATGCCCAGATTGGTTCAAACTCGCTATATCACAACCAATAAGCATAGGTTTCGCTTTTGTTTGTGGACCAAAAACGAGCTTTTTGAACAACACAGAATGAGAGATAGGCATACATTTATGCACGGCTAAATAAAACGCAAAAAAAAAGTTTTGCATGAAATAATTCTCATACTAAGTACTTTTGCATGCACAGCAGCACAGAACCATGACAAAACAGTGACACCGCAAAGACGAACTGCTGCTCTTGCTGTTTTCAAAAGACGCAAATGAAGGTGCAGCTGTTTGTCTGCATTGCAGACAACCATATCCAAATCCATATCCACAGACAACCATGTCCATGCTGGCACATAAAACCTAAGGATGTTCCATATTGAATCTAGTTTCGTTATGTAACTATTTATAGTATAGTAAATATTTATATCTATTTTTTTACTGAGGATTTGCACCATGTTTATTTGGACTTTATTTGGACTTTGACACATTATTTATTATTTCTTATTTTTTTATTTGTTCATTGTAAGTGGTGTTGTTTATAGTAACTGAAAATATATTATTTGGAAAAAGTCAAATTTGCTTCACTGTTCTATTATTTTGTAACATTTGTAACATACCGTATACTGCGAAACCGTCAAACCGTGGTATTGTTTTAGACGATTATCATACCGTAAAAAATTCATACCGTTACAACCCTAATATATATATATATATATATATATATATATATATATAATATTTTTTTCTTCTAGAGAAAGTCTTATTTGTTTTATTTCGGCTAGAATAAAAGCAGTTTTTCATTTTTATAAAACCATTTTAAGGTCAATATTATTAGCCTCCCAAAGCAATATTTTTTTCCGATGTCCGATGTCTGTCTACAGAACAAACCACTGTTATACAACGACTTGCACAATTAACCGAATTTGCCTAATTAACCTAGTTAAGCTTTTAAATGGCACTTTAAGCTGAATACTAGTGTCTTGAAAAATATCTACTCAAATATTATGTTCTGTCATCATGACAAAGATAAAATAAATCAATTATTAGAAACTAATTATTAAAACTATTATGTTTAGAAATTATTTGAAAAAAAAATCTATCCGTTAAATAGAAATTGGACAAAAAAATATACAGGGGGGCTTATAATTCTGACTTCAACTGCATGTTGTTGTTGTTGTTTTTTTGTCCTGCAGCTTTGCAATAATAACCACAACTGTCACTGTCACTCCGGTTGGGCTCCACCATTTTGTGGGACATCGGGTCCAGGAGGCAGTTTGGACAGCGGGCCTGTGATCTCACAGAGTACGTCAGCTGATTACCTCAATATTTTATTGAACCCTATCTACGATGAGTTATGTTTTTTGACTGATGTTTTTGTCTTATCTTATGTGCAGGCAGCTTTTATCTTGTGCTGGTTCTCCTCAGCTTGTCTTTTCTTCTGGCGTTGGCTGTGCTTGGTGTCTGTTGGTGCCGCTGTAAACAGAGGTTTCTCTCCACCAAAAGCCCAGCTCTTCCTAAAACACAAACATGCATCAAGTAACAGAGTTTATAACTTAATTTGGGGGAAATAAGTATTGAAAACATCTCCACTTTTCTCAGAAAACATATTTCTAAAGGTGCTGTTGACTTGAAATTTTGGTAACAACCAAAACCGGATGTTGGTAACAACCAAACAAATCCATATAAGCAAAGAAGACAAATCTAATTAGTTTACAAATGATTTGACGTGTAAAAAAAAAGAATTGACACAAGGGACAATTATTGAACACATGAAGAAAGGGAGGTGTAGAAAGGCACTGAAAGCCCAGACAGCAGCTGAAATCTCTCAGTAATTCTTCAGTGACCCTCTGCCCTTCCTCGGTGTAAATGAATATTAGCTGCCTGCTTCAATCCTGCATCTACATTAGCAGGATGATGAAGATGAAACCAGGGTGGACATTTCAGCAAGACAATTCAATTGAATTCACCTTTATTTCTATAGCGCTTTTACAATGTACATGTAGATTGTGTCAAAGCAGCTTCACGTAGAAGATCATAGTAAATTGAAACAGTGTAGTTCAGTTTTCAGTGTTTAAGTTCAGTTCAGTTCAGTGTGATTTAATAGTCACTACTGAGAGTCCAAACACTGAGGGCTCTATTTTGACGGTCCATGCGCAGAGCGCAAAACGCAGGGCGCAAACGCTTGCAGGGCGTGTCAGGACTAATTTAAGGACGGGAAATCTGCCTTGCGCCGCGGCGCATGGTCTAAAAGGGTTGAGTTTATTTTCTTAATGAGTTATAGGTGTGTTTTGAGAATAAATCAATTATAATCTCATCTCCCATTCCTTTTAAGAGTCCACTGCGTCGCGCCAAGAGCGCATTCGCTTTTTACAGGACGCAAAGTAAGTCTAAGTGGAAAAAATTAGCATTTCACAAGCAAACATTTAACAGTTTTATAACAGAAAACTGTTAAACAGAGCATCTACTGCGTGAGAATGAGAGATAATGGATCACTTTCACTTTCGCTCTTGGATAGGGAAACCTTTACGCACAGACATCAATTAGTCTATAAATAAATACTTTTGTTTGTTAAGCGCAAATATTCGTTTCAAAACTATTTCTAAATTCAGTTCTAATTTCCAGCAAACGAATAAATTAATAATAATAACAGAGTGTCTTCAAAAACCTGAGTTATATCCTAAAACACATGCTGTGCCCCATATGGTCTAAAACCTGACAGGTGGGCAAATCTAAGCTTATTTTTAATAAAACAAATATAAATATGGATATAATAAATAATACTGCTAATAATAATAACATTATACAAAAGCAAATTGTTATGAATGAACTGAAAAAGCCTCCCGAGATGAAGACATAAAAGCAGTGATTTTTCATATTTATGTGGGCTAGAAAAATAATGTTTTGTAATATTTTAATCCTTTATATTTATATCCTATATCTATTCTTATTATATCCTATATATATCCTTAATATTTAATTTTTTTCATATGTAAAGATATTTGCCTATTGCTCTCTTGTGTGTATTAAGCAGTGTGTAAGCGAGGCGCAACTCTGCGCCGGAGTTTAGACCGGGTTTGTTTTGGTCTAATGAAAAATCTATTATAGATTCTCAAAATAGCAACGCGCCAGCGGTCCGCCTCAGAACGCCTCCCTTTTTAGACCAGAACGCCTATGGGCGCACAAATGAGCGCTAATGCATTTGCTATTTAAACAGCGTAGCGCAACGCTTCAAAACGACTCTTGCGCCAAGAGGAAACTACCAAAAGACTACTGCGCCCCGTCTTGCGCCACACTGCGCCGGGTGAATGGTAGGGCCCTGAAGAGCAAATCCATCGATATGCAGCTCTACAGATCCCGAACCATGCAAGCCAGTGGCGACAGCGGCGAGGAAAAAACTTCACCAAATCGCAAAAGTGAAGAATTAAAAAACCTCGGGAGACACCAGGCTCAGTTGGGCACGAACGTTTCTCCTCTGGCTAAAAAAATTCTTGTGCAGAGCTGCAGTCTGGGCGCTAGAGAATGCTGGATCTCAGCGAAGACTCGTCTGTCCCTGGAGCGTCACAGGAATCATGCTCTCCACTCCTCCATGACCACCACAGCAGCTGCTCAGGGTACGGCCTGGTCCAGGATTATGGAAACCTTGGGATCATCTCGTCGCTGGCCTTGGATCGAATCAGTGGCGCCGCATAGTCTGAGGGCCTCAGGGATGAGTATCCCCAAGTGGAAATAGAGAATAAAGAGAATAGTTAGTGTAGCTGCTGTTCATAGTATATATAAACGAGATGCTTAAACTTGCATGGAGCACATTCATGTAGCATACCGCTTAGGGATGCACTGAGTGTATGCTTTGCTAAAAAGATAGGTTTTTAATCTAGTTTTGAACCGAGAGAGTGTGTCTGAGCCTCGGACATTATCAGGAAGGCTATTCCAGAGTTAAGGATCCATAAATGAGAAGGCTTGACTTCCTTGCAATACACGTGAATGCTTTTGAGAGGCGTCTTTATGCTGCCATCACCAAAAAAGCGTTTTATATAAAGTATTAAATACATTTCAGTAGTTCAGTACTTTCTCCTTGTGTTGTACCATTGTTATTACACATAACTCATGTTTCAGATTTGTTTTGTTTTATTTTTATGTTTATATTGTTTGGGTTTTTACTAAAACCTGGTTCAATTCCATGCCAACAGCTCCTTTACAAATATTACTCCAGGAAAAAACATGAAGTGTTCAATGCTTATTTCCCCCACTGTAAATGCAGGAATGGTTAAGTCTTTAGCAGTTATTGCTTTATACGAAGTCATTATTTTCCTTCTTGTCAGTGTTCCAGACACCCCTGAGCCTAAAAGTCACACGACAGGCCATGCCAACCCAGTGTTCCAGCCAAAGAAAGCTCCCGCTGATGAACAGGTGCGAAGTTGTTTTGTTGTCAGTGTGTGTTCAGTGTACGTCCATCCAAAAGCATTGGATGTGTGAAGGAAAAATCTGCTATACTCACCGCATATTCAGTTAGTTGCTGGTTGTCTAAAAAGAAAAAAATGTACATGGAATATTAATGTACATCATTTACAAATCAACATATGCAGCGTTTATTGACTCTTAATTATCCCATGGTGAGCTGAAATTCTTGAATCTGATTGGCTGAAAGGTGTGAAATAAAATTGTTCTCTGGAATACTAGATTCTGATTGGTCAGTCATGACATTCCAAGGTATGTTATTCCCTGATAACAACTGATTAGGCTAATAACATAGGCTCATTTGGGTACTACAAATGATCTTTATTATTTGGGATTATCTTTATGTATATATTCTATATCCTATGGATGGCACGGTGGCCCATTGGTTAGCACTGTCGCTTCACAGCAAGAAGGTTGCTGGTTCGAGTCCCAGCTGGGTCAGTTAGCATTTCTGTGTGAAGTTTGAATGTTCTCCCAGTGTTCATGTGGGTTTTCTTTGGGTGCTCCGGTTATCCCCACAGTCCAAAGACATGAGCTGAAGTGAATTGGCCAAACAAAAACTGGCCATAGTGTGAATATGAGACTGTATGGGTGTTTTTCAGTACTGGGTTGTGGCTGGAAGGGCATCCACTGTGTAAAACATATGCCGGAATAGTTGGTGGTTCATTTCACTGTGGCGACTCCTGATAAATAAGGGACTAAGCCTAAGGAAAATAAATTAATGAAAATATTCTATCATATATATATATATATATATATATATATATATATATATATATATATATATATATATATATATATATATATATATATATATATATAACAGTTCTGTCTGGTTCTCAAATCTGATTGGCTGATAGCTGTACGATATTCTGTAATATCAGAACTCCTACAGCCTCTTTACCCTTTGTGTATTATTACTCCGCCCACATACAGCCAGCTAAAAACAGACACTACAGATCTAAAGGTTAAAAGATGCACGCTCAACTGTTTAACTGTCAGCTTATGATTTGATTCCGGCAGAAAGTAGTTCCTCATACAAAAGGGTTTTTGAGACTCTTCATGTTTGATTTTGTTTTTATATACAAAATGATGCCGTCAAACTGTTGAATAAACGCAATATCACACTCGTAGCAGTGCAATATGGCTGTATATCGGCACTGGTGGGGGCACTAAGGCACTCGGCCTGCGGCCTCGTACCAATGCACGCCTCCCACCAGTGTGTGATATTGCTCATACATATATATGTGTGTGTGTGTGTGTGTGACTTATCTGTCATCGTTTGACTATAGGGAGTCTTGTGACTAAATTATATTGGAAATATTGACTGTAAAAAAAAATGTTAAATAGGTTGTTTCTAATAAAAGTATTCATTTTTTTCTGCACCTTGAACAAACGAATAATTGATCATTAACAAATAATAAATACTTGTATTTTTTCATTAGTTAACATTGACAAAGGTTAATAAATGCTGTTTAAATATATTTCTCTAAAACTTTCTATATATTGAAAAAGAAATCCATATATTACATAAAAAATGTTATAATATAAGTTTGAAAATGGGATTTAAAGTTTATACTTTGCTGTAGGACAACCAGACCCTTAGAACTATTGTGGAAAATTAATCTGACAAAGATTTCACCCCAAAATTCATTTATATTATGGATTGTCATTGTGTATATTTATTTTTAGACTTACAGAAACTGTGCATAAACTACAGTTGTTTGCTTTTCAGGCCACCCTTCGAGCGAGTCCTACAGGTCCACCTAGATCCAGACACAGTATCATTCGGCCGACTGTGAAACCTCCTCCAATCCCAGCCTATGCTCCACACAAGCACCTCATTTCAGAGCCGTCCCAGCCGTCTCCATCAGTAAACCCCAAAACAAGACCACTACCACCCAACAGACCACCACCACCCTGCCCCACCACCAAACCCTGCAAAAACCCTGCACCAAAGACTACAGAGGTCAGTGTTTTACCAGTGCAGATCCTGTATGTCTAGCTGTTTCAGCATTTAACCCTAAAAAAAGCTATTAGGCTGCGTCCCAAATCGCCTACTACTCGAGTAGGTACTACATTTGAATTTCAATTTACTACACAATCATTAGAAAAGTATGTTATATATCGTATTAATCAAAGTGAATTAAATTAGGATGTACTACATCCACCTTGTTGTCATTATCACATGACCTACCCCTGTCAGTTGCGACGCATTCATGATTTCTCTCGTGTGATAGCATAGCATCCATTAGATGCACACTACAGAATCTCACTGGAAGTAGTAGCTCTAGTGTTTTTCTAATAATATAAATTCAAGCATACTACTCAGCTCATACTATTTTTCATATGCTATATACTAGGGAAGTATGTAATTTCGGACGCAGCCCTGGTGTGTGTTTTCATGCTATTACTGCTTTATAAAAACAACAACTAATACCTATTTGTATCATTAGGCACTAGTTCAAGCTTATTAGATACATAAACCTATTAAACAGCTATAAGTACTTGTATATTGCATACTAGTATTCATTAATTATAATAATAATAATAATTCCTTACATTTATATAGTGCTTTTCTGGGCACTCAAAGCGCTTTACACACAATGGGGGGAATCTCCTCATCCACCACCAGTGTGCAGCATCCACCTGGATGACGCGACGGCAGCCATTTTGCGCCAGACCGCACACCACACACCAGCTGATTGGTGGAGAGGAGACAGCAATGAAGCCAATTGGAATATGGGGATGGTTAGGAGGCCATGATGGACAAAGGCCAGTGGGCAGATTTGGCCAGGATGCCGGGGTTAAACCCCTACTCTTTTCGAAGGACATCCTGGGATTTTTAACGACCACAGAGAGTCCAGACCTCGGTTTAACGTCTCATCCGATAGACGGCGCTCACTGAGCGGTGTAGCGTCCCCGTTTAGGACCCACACAGACCGCAGGTTGGGCGCCCCCTGCTGGCCTCACTAACACCACTTCCGGCAGCAACCTAGCTTTCCCATGTGGTCTCCCATCCAGGTACTGACCGGGCGCAGCCCTGCTTAGCTTCAGTGGGCGACCATGTGAGAGTTGCAGAGAGCTAGCTGCCAGCTCAATTAGGCACTAGTTCTTATTAATGTATACTACTACCCATTAAATACACTGTAGTTCTTATTTAATTGTATATTAGTTTTTATTCATCAGGTACTTGGACCTATTATATAGTAGTATTTATTTATTTGATTGTAGTACTATTATTTAACAGATACCAGAACTTAATTATTAGACAGTATTAGTAGTATTTTTTGTATTATTACTGGTATTATTAGCATTAGTTAGACAAGTATTATCCTAGTTACATCTGTTTTACATAACTTTAGTTATGCTATTATGATATTTGTTATTCAGAACTCCTAGAGTTGTGTTAAACTAATGTTTGTAACGTCAAATAAGGATTTGTTTCTAATATAGCATCTTTTGAATATGTACTAGTTGCTAATCAATGTAATTAATAAGTAATAGTCTTCTTTATAGGTACAAATATCTAACAATAAACGCTAGTAACTAGTGAATAAAAACTACCATGGAATAAATAAAAACTAGTATTTATAAAAGTATGAGCATCGTATAGTACTTATATTTAATAATTAGGTTGTTATTAATTAATTAATCATAGAAGGAGCCTCAGCTGTGTCAGTTGGTGTTTCTGTGTGGAGTTTGCATGTTCTCCCTGCGTTCGGGTGGGTTTTCTCCGGGTGCTCCGGTTTCCCCCACAGTCCAAAGACATGCGGTACAGGTGAATTGGGTAGGCTAAATTGTCCATAGTGTATGAGTGTGTGTGCGTGAATACTTCCCAGGGATGGGTTGCAGCTGGAAGGGCATCCGCTGCATGGAAATGTGCTGGATGGGTTGGCGGTTGGTTCCGTTGTGGCTAACCCAGATTAATAAAGGGGCTAAGCCGACAAGAAACTGAATGAATTAATTAATAATTAAATAATCAATTAATAATTAGCACCTACTGAAGTTCTACTAGTAACAAGCACCATTACTTAATGTAAAAGATAATGAAACCAAAAGTATGAAAGTAGATTCTCGTACATTATAGAGGCTGAATGTAAAATGGCTTGACTTGGTTGTAGAACTTCCTGCACTGTTTGTATCAGAGCTCCTGCAGCTCCCTTATAAAAAGTGGCTTATTTGCATAATGTAATCACTGTTTACTGACTGCAACTAAATAATGAAATGAAACGTTGCTGTGTTACATTCAGATGTTGCCTAAGAATGGCATGCCAGTTTCACCGGCCATGCTGCAGAAAGGGAAATCCAGTCTGATGCCCCCTTCTGGACACCACCAAAACGTCAGGTAATCAGAAGAGAGAAGTTGTAAGCTCTGAAACGGAACTAGCTTACTAGCTTTATAGATGTGTGTCATGTTTATCTTCTTTAATAATTTAACTGCTATAATTTTTCATTACTGTTTAATAATATCCCTCACTTAAAAATAGTTCAAAAGCATTCAGACTGCAGTTAGAATGCCTTGATAATTTAAGTTACGAAAGCAAGAAATATGGGTTTGTTTTTTACATATTTGTCAAATGGCAGCTGACATTTATATAATATCACACAAGCAAGTAGTTGAAAAGCAATTTGAAGCGTTTGAAACACTTATTATGTCCACTATTTATCAAATGGTCACAGTTCCAGATTTTAATTAAAACACACATTTTAATAGCCTAATATAGTATTCAAATAATATTAATTTAATTATATAATATTATTCATTCTGTTAGTGTTATTGTGTATGTATTGTATAGTATGGGGTCAGAAGCGCTCTGTTAAGGGCCGTCTCGTCCCAAATGAACAGGGGTGCGATTTCTGAACAACGACGTAACTCACTGCTGAACTATCATGGTACGATGCATCATTTGGGAAAAGAACGATGTAGTGACGAGTGTTTCCCAAAACGCATAGTTTCTTTATCGCAGATCCATCGCTTCTAATGTTAGTTATAACGTAAAACGCCCATAATGACAATCTAAACGGGGCGGAGGAACTACTTCTTCACAGAAGAGCCCCATCATTTCTTTGTACAAATTATATTGTTTTACACAAACACTCATTTAAATGAAATCCCATATTGGTTTTGGTTAAAACATGCACTCGTTTTCTATATTAACTGAAATATATGTCAATGGCACATATAAGTTTCCTTTACAAATATTACTTAGAATGATATGTCCTATTCTAAAGCAAATCACTTACAAAAGCTAACACGTATTCTAATATCATAGATAAATCATATGAATAAATAAATACTGAGGCGATTTATTATAAAATGAAATTTATTATTTATTATTTTTTAGGAAATGAAAAAAATCATATTTTAATAATAATATTAATAATACTAGAGATGATCATGAGGATGATGATGATAATTATTATTATTATTTATATTACTATGTATTAGAAATGAAAAAAATCTTTATTTAATAAAAATATTAATAATATTAATGATTATGATGATGATGATAATTATTCATGTTATTATTATTATTATTATTATTATTATTATTATTATTAAGTAGTTTTTTTAAGTATATTATTAAGTCTACTTTTACAATTTGACACTTGTAACCACTGCAGAAAGTTCTAACCGGCATGTCCATGTCATATACAGTACAGATAATAAATAACCCACTATAAATTAAAATAATTAATGTATGCGTTTTGTTTTCACAAGCTTTGGAGACGTAATATAAATTCCGCTTTTAAATAATAGGTCACCTAAAGCTTTCGCTTGAGGCTGTGTTCAAAATGACATTAATGCTTTCAAAGTGCACTGCGAAGGGAGCACAATTGTAAACATGACGATCGCTAAAACTGAACTGTAAAAATAGTTTGAAGGCAAATTACACCTTTTTTTTTTATTTTATTTTTTATTTTTAATTATTCAAAGTTTAAATGTTAGAAGGTTCTAATTGAATTGGGTATAGGGGGGATAAGTGGGAATAGAACACAGCCAGGAACTACGTTTCAAACTACAGCTGCAGAGCTGTAGTTGCAAGCTATCAAGATTGCGACGCAGTTTGCAAATGTTCATAGGAGTGACGGATTTTGGATACGGCAAATCAACACACTATGCTTGTAACGACGGAACTTGCGACCTTTGTTGGCTAATGATGGCTTTGGGAAATGTACCCCAGAGCAGGAGTTTGGTTCGCATTGCCGGCAATAAGTTAGACTTGTTTCCAGTGAATGTTGGACTCCAGCAGGGGTGCTCTTCACCGGTTCACCGGTTCTGTTCATGATTGTTATTGACAGAATTTCTATGCGCAGCCTTGGGACGGAGGGTGTCCGGTTCGGGGACCACAGAATTTCATCTCTGTTATTCGCAGATGATGATGTTCTGTTGGCTTCATCCGACATGGACCTTCAGCATGCACTGGGGCTGCCAAGTGTGACGCGACTGGGATGAGAATCTGCACCTCCAAGTTCGAGGACATGGTGCTTCCCCAGAAAAAGGTAGTTTACCATCTTCAGGTTCGAGATTGGTGCTGCGGCAGCAGTAATACGGTCAATGTACCGGCCTGTTGAGCTGAGCCGAAAGGACAAGATCTTAGATACAGGCGGCCGAAATGAGTTTCTATTGCAGTGTGGTAGGGCGCACCCTTATAGATAATGTGAAGAACTCTGTCACTCAGGAGGAGCTCAGAGTACAGCCGCTGCTCCTCCACATCGAGAGAAGCCAGCTGAGTCGACTCTGGCATTTTCAGATGCCTCCTGGAGGCTTATCTAGGGAGGTGTTCCAGGCATGTCCCACCCGCAGGAGGCCTTGGGGGAGACCCAGGACATGCTGGAGTAACTATGTCTTTCGGTTGGACTCGAAACGCCTCAGGATCCCCCAGACGAGCTGGAGGAAATGTCTGATGAGAGGGAAGTCTGGAGTTCTCTCCTGAGACTGTTGCCCTTGTGACCCGGCCCCGGATAAACTGATAAAAATGAATGATAAATGAATGAATGTAATTTTATATTATTACATTTTTGTCATAAATTAGAATTCGTAAGACTTGATTTGACTTTGTTTTAGGTTCCAAAAAGAAGTTTCTGGAAAGAGCTGAGTTGCAGTGAAGCTCGCCGAGCGCTACATCAATCACCTCTGCACCTTTAAGACGTCTTTAAGAGTGACCAAACAACTGTGTCAAAGTGATGACCACATTACTGACCTGAACACAGAACGAAGGTCAGACTCTCACTTCAGTGTTTTGGGAGGTGCCGTTCCACTATTCCTGTGCCAAACAGTATGTTGCAGTTTCATTAGAGACCTCAGAGAAAAGAAAAAGAAAACTGGACGATGTATATGGCATTATTATACAATAACAGCATGGGTCACCCAAAAGAATATCTTGCTCCAGAATATGAAACCTTGATTCTTTTGCACGCATCACAATGTAGCTAAATCATATAAATAGTGAAAATCGTCTTCGTCTAGTCATGAACTAACTTGCACTGTTGGTACAATTTAGTTTAATACTATTGTAGAGCTGTACTTGGGGAATAAAAGTACTGGAGATTGTTTTCATAGCAATAATAGTCCAGAAACACAAACTGTATATACTGGGCTCTTTTTTAACCTTAAATTCTGTGTAGTCATATACTATTTATAGTATACTGTACTGTATATATGTTAATAAGATCAAGTAACCTGTCTCAAAGGGTGTTTGCAATTTTGCTGGATAAGAATCTGTTCATATTACTCATGGTGCTTTGGTTCTGAATTCCTAAACTGCCTTTTTTGATAACGCTTGATTAAAATGTTCTTTTCATGTTTTAAATAAGGGCATTAATTAACCCAGGGAATGTATTTAGGTTTAAATAACCTATAAAAATGTCAATCTTATTTTTTTTAATACATATTCTTTGTTTGTAAGTCATTTGGGGGGAAAACTCTGGACGATTATAATTTCTTCTTACATAATTTGTTTGGAGAACTATGACCGATGTACTTGATTTCTGTTTGTTTTTTTTATGTTGTTGTTGTTGAAAAGTTATTTATTCATAGTGTTGAATGCAACAGCGCCTTAAAATTGTTTTTTTTTCATGGATAAAACGGTTAAGAAAGAAAATATTGATCTGTTTTAAATGTGAAGGTGGATTGCTTTTGCAAATATCCGCATAGGGATCAGAAAAGAGTCACTTTAATTTAAATTCTGCTTAACTTTAATTTCTCATAAGTAAAGAGGTGGTCCTATGCAAAATATGATGCAATGCAGTGCCTTCCATGTCACATCATAAATAAATAAAAAATCCCATCTGTTAACATTGTTGTCATTTTTTTTTGTCTTAATAAATGCTTGAATTTGTGGAATTATTATTATTCTAGTTGATCATTTAATATCAGAAGTGGCTTATATGAAAGGCAAAGGCCTCTATTACGCTTATTTTACCAAAATAAAATACGATCATGCCTTGATTTTTAATAATTTAAGACAGTAAGGTCTGACTTTGCTTAGACAAAAGTCTTGTCACAAAACAGAAATAATGTACAGTATAAAATAAAGAGTCATGCTGCAGTGGAAAAAGTATTAATATTGTGTATGACTACCATGAGCTTGGAGGACTGCATCCATACATCTCTGCAATTACTCAAATAACTTATTAATAAAGTCATCTGGAATGGTAAAGAAAGCGTTCTTGCAGGACTCCCAGAGCTCATCAAGATTCTTTGGATTCATCTTTAATGCCTCCTCCATCTTATTCCAGACATGCTCAATAATGTTCATTTCTGGTGACTGGGCTGGCCAATCCTGGAGCACCTTGACCTTCTTTGCTTTCAGAAACTTTGATGTGGAGGCTGAAGTATGAGAAGGAGCGCTATCCTGCTGGAGAATTTGCCCTCACCTGTGGTTTGTAATGTAATGGGCAGCACTAATGTCTTGATACCTCAGGCTGTTGATGTTTTCATCCACTCTGCAGATCTCTCTCACGCCCCCATACTGAATGTAACCCCAAACCATGATTTTTCCTTCAACAAACTTGACTAATTTCTAGTGAGTATCTTGAGTCCATGCTGGTTCCAGTAGTAGGTTTTCTGCAGTATCTGTGATGATTGGAATGCAGCTCAACAGATGAATCATCAAAAAAAAAAAATTACCCTCTGCTACTTTTCCAAATGATCAACTAGAAGTCAAGCTATTATTTGTCGCTCTTACAACTGGGAACAAGGACAAGACTTTTGTCAGATTGTGTATACCATTGTATGAAATTTATAAGAACATAAAATCTCTAAAATATAATTACCTTAATGGGATAAACAGAATTGAAATAGCCTAAATATATGACTCATTATTGCTTAAAGCAGTCTAAATATATGAAATTCACAAATATATTTCCGACAAAGACCATCAAAACTGCATATCCCTCTGAAAATGTTTAACTCCACTTTTTTATCAACAAATCTCGGTCACAGATGTGTGTTAGATATGGCGAAAAAACAAAATATATTTTCCATAAAAAGGAAGACAAAGAAAAAACAAGACAATAACATTATAAAGTGTAGATGCATGAAGGACTTCAATTTTATATGGAAAATATCTAGTTTATATCCTCCACATGACGTGCTGGTCATTAATAGAAAATATGTGCATGACCATTCGTATTTTTTGTCATGAACTATATTTTATTTTCGTGCTCAGCCATCAAAACATACCATAAAACGTCCTTATGGTTTCATTGGGCTCTGCTGGAGGTGTGCCGGAAGTCAACGCCCTCATTCGCCAGCAAGAAGGGGACTTTTACTCTACAACCTTGAACTTCCTGTCCGTCATTTTGGCCGTACGCCTTGTTCTTGTTGTCCCTGATAATCGTACGTTCGCTTAAAAAAGGCCTTTAACCTAAAAATTTCGGTGATTTTCCGCCTTGATCAGCATATCAACAGCGAATATTTAATTTAATAATCATGGAGCAAATGGATGACCCCGCTGGATCGGATAATAAACGAGCTATAGCGCGGAAAAGGTGGGTTCTGTCTTGTAAACAACGGCCTGTTTATCAGCGCTCGAAGCTTCTAGTGCTTGGACTGCAGCCAGTTTAACATTAAATAGGACGTTTGACGTTCTGTAAATACAAATATACATTAGAAGAAATCGATTAATGTTGACATGCGCTATTATTATATTCCCTTTGGTGGTTTGTTGTTATATACGAGCAGTTAGCAAGGTGCGAACAGCTAACGTTGGATGATGTCAGACTGGTGATATGAATGCTAAGCTTTAGTGCTAAAACGCACTGAGATATCTTTAAAGTTGGTGTTTTATTCGCGCATTCGTTCAGTGACAACTTGTGACACGCTACCTATATTGTTTACCATGGTTACTTTGAACATTTGAAGTGTACACAGGACTTCAAAACAACATTAGCACTATTTAATTGACTGTGAACAATGTTGTACTGTGACAGTCTTTGGCTGCTAATATGATTTCACTATTTAGAATTTACAAAGAATACTTTTCAGAAGTAATTATTAAAGAGAAATTCCGACGAGTGTGTGAATATAAAACCAAATTTACCTCAATAAACGCACTAAGGAAACGTTAAAATTGGTTTTATATTTGCACATTCGTTCTGTGACAACTTGTGACACACACCTTATATTATTTACCATGGTACTTGAAGTGTACACAGGACTTCAAAACAACATTAGCTCTATTTAATTAATTGTGAATGTTGTAAATTACTGTGATAGTCTTTAGCTGCTAATATGATTTCACTATTTAGAATTTACAAAAATGCTTTTCTGAAATAATTATTTAGGAGAAAGTCATAAAAATGAGAATATAAAACAAAATTTACTTCAATAAAGGGTTTTATGTGCACACATTCGTTCATTTTTTTAAACGGTAGTAAGTTTTGACCATTAGGGTTGTGAAGTGGTCCCTGTTTGTTTACCAAGATTGTTTGAATACTGTCTGAAATCGCATGTAAATATGACTTAATAACAACATTACCACTATTTAATGGACTGTGAACAATGTTTTATTTAGATTGTCATTGGTACTATATGATATCCCTATTAAGAATTTGCAAACAATACTTTTCTGAAATTAGATTAAGGAGAAAGTCAGACTGTGAATATAACCTCAGCTTTACCCCAATCTAAAACACCGATTTATTGTTTTTTTCCAATATAGTTGATATCTGAGGTTCTTGGTATGGATTTTTGTTTCCCCTTTTTTATTGTGTAAGTTGTTTGGATGATGATAGATAAATGGTCAAGTTTCAAATCGTTTACATAAATACATTTTTATTAATAATTCATCATAGTGTTACCTAAATTCTTCTTTTCAATATAATTCTTTTCTTTGAGTATATTACCATTATTATAGTAATGTTTTTTCTCTTAATATTCTCATTGTTTTGTCTGCTGCAATTTGTTTCCACTTGCTTTTTTATTTTCCTTTTCTTCTTCTACTCTTTCTTTGCTTTCCTTTTTTACTTTCTTCTCTAATCTTCTATTTCTTCTTTTTCCTTTTCCTACTAATTATTATTATTATTTGTCCTCTACCTGAATTCCCAACCCCACCCCACCTCCTCACTATTTTCATTAATATTAGTACTTCTACTTTTGTTATCATTATTATTATTACTACTGTCCTGACTTGTCCTGTTATCTCCTCATTATCATTTTTACAAGTTTTTCTAAAACTGTCATTATTCAGGTTGCTGTAGTTGTTGTAGTAGTAGTCATAGTCGTAGTAGTGGTTATAGTTGGGTTATTTATTTATTTATTTATTTATTTTTTGAAGTAGTATTTGTAGTAGTAGATGTCGTTGGTATAGTGGTATCAGAGGTAGTGGATGTGTAGTAGTAGTAGTATTAGTAGTCGTTGTCGGTGTAGTAGTATCAGAAGTAGTAGACGTTAATGAAGATGTTGTAGTAGCAGGCATTGCTGTAGTAGTATCAGTAGTAGATGTAGTAGTCATTGTAATGGTATCAGTAGTTGTAGCAGACATTTTTGTAGTAGTAGTAGTGGTTGTGGCTGTAGTAGCAGTAGTAATAGCCATAACATTAGAAGCTCTCTGTAGTAGTAGTTATTGTAGTACTTTTGATTTATTCTTATTATTATCATTGTAGTGGTTGTTGTTGTTGTTGATGATGATGATTATTGCTGTTGTCCTCTCTTGCTTGTTTACTGTCATCACTCATCACTGACTGGTTTCTTTATATCTGTTTTTTTTTCGTTTATATATATATATATATATATATATATATATATATATATATATATATATATATATATATATATATATATATATATATATATATATATTTATATATATATATTTATATATATATATATTTATAATATATATATAATATGTTACTTGCTTCATTGAGTGAATGTTACTGTACCTTTTGTATGTACTCTGAACTGTTTACCAAGTTTCCTTTACATGCACACACATATACATGCACACATGCACAAACACCCGCACCTGCCAGTATATTTGACTGTATTGTTGTTGTTGTTTTTTGTTATTGTTTCATAGTTTTTGTATTTGTGTCATCTCAAATTGTGTACCTTTTTGTATCTTCTAATAAAAAAAAAATAAATAAATTTTTTTTTTATATAAACCAGTGTTTACCATATGTTATCTTTATTATTCGTTAAAGTAATAGAAAATTGTCATATTGTCTTGTGCTTTTTATGGCACAGCAAAGGTTACATTTTAAACTTTGCCTTTTTTTTTTAATAGGAGTTGAAGATGCTAAACGAGGACTTCAGAGAGGACAAGCTTTCAACATCAGCACCGTCCATCACTTTGTCCCTCCCCTCAAACCTAAACACCAAGCACAGGTGGAAACACTGTTTCATAATCAATTATTTGTCAATACAGACAGTTTAAAGCTTGTGTGAAATCAGAATTTACAGTGTTTGTTGTTTTGCTAGTGCATTTTTGTTTTTTAGATGAACAAATCATCCCTGCTATATGCTCCACTGAATTTTTTTGTTTTGGTTTTTCAAAGTCTTTTTTGTTTTTTTATCATTTGCTTGATGACTTCATTCACAATATTCATGACCACACCCCTTTTACCATTAGTTTGCTACAAGGAAATGATGAGCAAAATTTAAACCCTGCCTAGGCATGGGACGACACCAGTTTTCAGGGTATACCGAGGTTTGGAAAAGTTAAGGTTTTAAAGCCACCAAAATGTTCTGTTATACCATTCCCACGGTTTATGTAAGATATTTTTAGTTTTCTAGGACAACAGGATCTCCAGCAGAAAAGATGCTGTTTTAAATTGTAATAATGAAGACAGCAAAAGTCAATGATTTATTTTATTCATTTAGCCTGAAATGTTTACTGCTCCAAAATATTTCAAATGTTTTTCATAATAAAATATATTGTGTTCAAAGGGGAAAAAGGTTTTTGTTTTTTACCCAGACATTCAAAAAGAGCATATTTTAGAGCAGTAAGCACAATACTGTGAAACCATGATATTTTTATCCAAGGCAATCATACCGTCAGAATCATATACCGGAGCTATCTTTTTTGGAAACAACTGATAGTTGTAGAATGATTGGGGTAACTTTAAAGTTAAGTGCAAAATATGCCTAAAATATAATGCAGTTAAAATAATCTTACAGCAAAAATACAAATAGTACTACTTTCTCTGGGAATTTAAACATTATTTAGGTCATAATCAAATGTAAATAAGCTGCATATGTCGTCGTTTCATGGAGCTGAATGCATTGCTTTAAAAATGTTATTAAAGTAATGAGCCATAACGGAGCCCTCTGGGTTTGGCGGGAGCACTTTTAGCTTAGCTTAGCATAAACTATTGAGTCTGATTAGACCATTAGCATACTTTCTCTAGGGAATGTAAACATTATCCAGGTCATAATGCAAAATAAAAAAGCAGCATATGTTGTCATTTCTTAGAACTAAATGCATTACTTGAAATGTTATTAAAGTAACAAGCCTTAACAGAGCACTCTCGGTCTGGTGGGAGCACTTTTAGTTTAGCTTAGCATAAACTATTGAATCGGATTAGACCATTAGCATCTTGCTTAGAAATTTTCAAATCGAGTTTTCATAATTTTCCTATTTAAAGCTTGACTATTCTATAAATAAATCATGTACTAAGATCAGTGGAAAATGAAAGTTGCTATTCTTGGAACTATATACTCATTCTGGTTTAATAATCAAGGAACTTTGCTGTCGTACCATGGCTGCAGCAGGCGCAGTGATATTGTGCAGTGCCTGAATATAGTCTCTAGCTAGGTGAAGACAGTCCTGAGTTAGATAATTGTGCCTCAATAATTTATGCTAAGCTAAAAGAGCTCTTGGCAAACCCTTAGATTGTCTGAATTGGTTAAACGTAACTGTTTAACTCTAGGTGACTTGTAAATGAGCCGACAATATGGATTTTTGCTTTTAACGCAATGCTTAAACAATGTATAGTGCCTCTCTAAATCTTTCTCTTGATAATCTTCATAATCTTTTTCTTTTTGTCCTCCAGCAGGCACTGGTTTAGCCAGAGTCCTCTCCCCTAATACTCTGTTTGAGTCCAGCAGTCTCGTCGCAAGCGTTTCTATGGGTGGTAATGAAGGAGGTGGACGAGGAGGAGAGCGATGGAGCTTCTTCGGTGTGCGGCCCATCGTGCAAAAATCCCCCACTGACCCAGGATCAGAAACAAACACCCCTGGTAAAAATTTTAAATATCTTTCCTCAACGATGTAATAGACCAGTGTAGGTCTGCTATTCACATGCAACACATCCTAAAATTCAGTACATGTTATCTGATGATTTGCCCTCACGGTGATAGTTTGGCCTCAGGGTGCGAATTATATATTGACAATTTGGGGGTCAATGATAGTTTATGTAATACATGTGTCAGTGAGTCAAATTTAAGTATTTATTTAAGATACATATACTTTTTATTAAAATGTATTGAAGTTTTTAGTGTTTTGAGGGATATTTAGTGTATTCTGACCTACAGTAACCTCTGATTAGCTCTTTCAGAGGTTATTGTAGGTGAAACTATACAAACTATGCATCTATTTTTACTTCACTTTTAGGCTATATTTAGAAAAAAAACAACTGTTTTACAATAAAAGTGTCTTGTAAACACTCACGGTGTATATCGGTGCTCTAGATCTGCCGGTTTCAGACTGTTGAATGACTGTTGAATTCACATATAGATTGATTGGTGCGATTTTATGCATTTACAATGGTGTAAACCATTCTAGGGGTGGTCAAATGTATATTTATATTATCCATTATTTGAATTATTAATATAATTTTTTAAGATACAGATCAGTGAAAACTATTTTTCACTAGTAAAGGGCTCACCCCCATTCATCTTATTTTGACATCTTTCACAGTGGGATCAAGCCAACCCAAACCCCACTTTACTTCGCATCCTGTTTGGCCTCCTCTTCCTCTGCATTATCACACAAAGCCCCTAGTGTTTCAAAAGTGTCATGAACCACCCATTTCAGTATATTTGCAAAAGGGTTTTTTCCTGCTGTTTTGAGGGAGGACTGTCGAATGTGAAAACAAGAAAGGTAATTGCTAAAACACTAGGGGTGGTGGAATAATCAGTTTATGGATGCAACATGATTGTTTAGCAATTCTGAATCAAATCTCAAATTAATTAATTCTTAATTTAATTATACCTAAATGAATTATTCAAATCTTTTTTCAAATTAGATTGTGACGGTGCAGGCCTTGGTGTGAGCTAGAAACAGAAAAATAAAATGTGCTTAATTTGGATAAAGACTACTGTTTTAAAGCTAGTTTTCTGCGACTCTGAGTTAAAAATTATACTTCGCAACTATATTCAGAATTGCTTTCATGTAAACTTTTTTTTATATGAGCAATTTTTTTTAAATGTTGAAAACTGTTATAGAAAATGTCAAAACGCTAAAAAGGATCAAAACTCGACACTTATAATGCTTCTCAGTCGCTGACATTATCTTTAGCAGGTACATCACAAAAACTCTAATAGCAGATGGCTGCTTTTCACTCGGCGAGGCAGTGGCGCAGTAGGTAGTGCTGTCGCCTCACAGCAAGAAGGTCGCTGGTTCGAACCTCGGCTCAGTTGGCGTTTCTGTGTAGAGTTTGCATGTTCTCCCTGCCTTCGCGTGGGTTTCCTCCGGGTGCTCCGGTTTCCCCCACAGTCCAAAGACATGCGGTACAGGTGAATTGGGTAGGCTAAATTGTCCATAGTGTATGTGTGAATGTGTGTGTGGATGTTTCCCAGAGATTGGTTGCAGCTGGAAGTGCATCCGCTGCGTAAAAACTTGCTGGATAAGTTGGCGGTTCATTCCGCTGTGGCGACCCCGGATTCATAAAAGGACAAAGCCGACAAGAAATTAAATGAATGAATGAATGAATGCTTTTTACTCAGGTAAGTTTATGCTAATGAGGTTCAGATCGTCACTAATGGGCGGGGCTTTCCTCCTCCGATGACATGTACAAAGGGAGAGTGTGAGTCAATATTTGTTTCTCCAGACTGCTTTTATGAAGTGTAATGGGCTGGGCCACTCAAGCACATTCACCGAGTTGTTGTGAAGCCACTCCATTGATATTTTTGGCCATGTGCTTTGAATCATCGTCCTGCTGAAAGATGAACCATCGCCCCAGTCTGAGGTCACTCTGAAGCAGGTTTTCATTCAGGATGTCTCTGTACATTGCTGCATTCATTTTTGCCTCTATCCTGAATAGTCTTCCAGTTCCTGCTGCTAAAAACATCTCTACAGCATGATGCTGCCACCACCATGCTTCACTGGCCACTCTACCCTACAGGCCTGATTGGTTGATTTCTGCACAGATGGTTGTCCTTCTCTAAGATTCTCCTCTCTCCACAGAAGAATGGTGGACCTCAGATAGAGTGACCATCGGGTTATTGATTACCTCAGTGACTAAGCCCCTTCTCCCTCGATCACTCAGCTTAGATGGCAGGCCAGCTCTAGGAAGAGTCCTGGTGGTTCTAACATCTTCCACTTATGGATGATAGAGGCCGCTGTGCTCATTAAAACTTTCAGAGCAGCAGAAACCTTCCCCAGCCTTGTGCCTCGAGACAATCCTGTCTCAGAGGTCGACAGACAATTCCTTTGTCTTCATGCTTGGTTTGTGCTTTGACATGCACTGTCAACCCTGGGCCCTTATATAGACAGGTGTAAGCCTTTTCAAATCATGTCCAATCAACTGAATTTACCACAGGTGAACTCCAATTAAGCTGCTGAAGCATCTCAAAAGAATGATCAGTGGAAACAGAATGTACCTGAGCTCAATTTAGAGCTTCACCGCAAAGGCTGTGAATACTTCTGTATATGTGATTGTGTTTTGTTATATGTGTCGTGTGTAGAATGTTGAGGAAATAAATGAATTTAATCCATTTTGGAATAAGGCTGTAACATAAAAAATGTGGAAACAGTGAAGCACTGTGAAGACTTTCCAGGTACACCGTATGAGTGTCATTGCGAACTTAAATTATGGTAGTCAGTTACTTTTTAAATGAATGTAACTGGTTGCAAAAGGAAAACAGTCACACTTTACTATAAGGTTTCATTAGTTTGTTAGTGAATGTATTTTCTAACATGAACAAATAAAGAACAATACAATAATTACAGTATCTGTTCCTCTTTGTTAAAGTTAAACTTCGAAACTAATTCTAAAATAGGAATAGCCTAAAACTCATGTGCTCAATTGAATGAATACACTTTTAAATTATTTGTATATCGTGAATAGGGGTATATAAAATAAATAAGGCCAGGATTGTGCCTTAATGTGAATTTTTTTTCTTTTCTTCAATACAGGGGGATTTCCTCTGCAGTCTTTCTTTGGGCTTCAGAAGTCCAACACGATGGATGCCCTCAAGACCCAAATAAACCTGAGCGTTGAAGATCCCGCCAACTTCAAATCTCCTAAGATCGAGATGAGCGGCGAGGAGGCCAAGAAAACCTCTCACAGACTGAGACACAGAGACATGAACATTCTCACCCCCTCCGGTTTCTGAACTCCATACTCACACACACACACACACACACACACACACACACACACACTTTTCTCTCAAGCTTCCTCTCCAAAACTGACAGATCCCACTCTTACTGCTGTTTAAATGTGTGAGTAGCCACACACACATTCAAAACGCATCTTTTTCGGCACATAACTTAAATAGAATTACCCCTTAAATTAGATTAGAGATGTAGAATCTCTACAATTAGTGCCAAACATCCTCGATAGTTATTTTTATCTCCCTTTCCTATTATAGTAACCGATTGAACACTTTTTTTCTGTACATTTCGATTTGTTTTTATTATTATTATTACTATATGCTCTGACAAAGTAAATGCTCTCAATTAACTGTGGTAACAGATAGAAAATCTGAATATGCATATTTACAGATTCGCTTTAATTTCGAAATAGATGTGAGATGCGTTCATCACCAGTTCATCCGTTAACAGTAATTCCGAGTTTTGTGGTCCATTTTCAAAAGCTTATGGTGTAATAACTACATTTTCATTCGATTCATGGAGTTTTACCAGTGACAGCAGTTCGTTGTGGTTATTAAGCACATCAATAGCGTAACATACTGTCGCAAACAACACAACATGCAATCTTAAGGTCAGAATTGACTAGACACTGTCAGGTATCCATTTTTCCACGTAGCTGAAACATGTTTAAGTGCCGTTTTTGTGATTTGTTTTGTTTAGAGAAACTCTGCACTTTTTTTGCAGCTAGGCTCATTTTTACAAGTCATCTGAAGTTTAATAGTTGAGTTTTACCATTTTTCAATCCATTCAGTCGATATCTGGGTTTAACAGGAGCACTTTTAGCTTAGCTTAGCATAAATAATTGAATAGGAATGGACCGTTGGCATCTCGCTAAAAAATGTAAAAATAAGTTATAATTTTGCTATTTAAAGCTTGACTTTTCTGTTAACGGAAAACGGAAGTTGCTATTTTCAAGACTGATATGGCTAGGAACTCTATTCTTTCACCAGAATGAGAGTATAGTTCCTAGGTATGGCTAAGAACTCTATTATTACACCAGAATGAGAGTATAGTTCCCCGATATGCCTAGGAACTATAACACCAGAATAAGAGTATAGACCCCTGATATGTCTTGGAACTCTATTATTACACCAGAACGAGAGTATAGTTCCTCGATATGCCTTGGAACTATATTATTAAGCCAGAATGAGAGTATAGATCCCTGATATGGCTAGGAACTCTATTATTAAACCAGAATGAGAGTATAGTTCGCCGATATGGCTAGGAACTATATTATAACACCAGAATAAGAGTATAGACCCCTGATATGGCTTGTAACTTTATTATTACACCAGAATGAGAGTATAGATCCCTGATATGGCTAAGAACTCTATTATTACACCAGAATGAGAGTATAGTTCGCCGATATGGCTAGGAACTATATTATAACACCAGAATAAGAGTATAGACCCCTGATATGGCTTGTAACTCTATTATTACACCAGAATGAGAGTATAGATCCCTGATATGGCTAAGAACTCTATTATTACACCAGAATGAGAGTATAGTTCGCCGATATGGCTTGGAACTCTATTATTACACCAGAATGAGAGTATAGTTCCACGATATGGCTAAGAACTCTTATTATTACACCAGAATGAGAGTATAGGTCTCCATTATGTCTTGGAACTCTATTATAACACCAGAATAAGAGTATAGATCCCTGATATGGCTAGGAACTCTATTATTACACCAGAATGAGATCATAGTTCCACGATAAAGCTAAGAATTCTATTATTACACCAGAATGAGAGTATAGTTCCCCGATAAGGCTAGGAACTGTGTTATTACACCAGAATGAGAGTGTAGTTCCCCGATCTGGCTAGGAATTGTATTATTACGCAAGAATAAGAGTATAGTTCCTAACCCTATCGACATGAAAAATAAATAATTTTTTTTGAGCGAAATGCTATTGGTCTAATCCAATTCAATGATTTATGCTAAGCTAAGTGCTACCGCCAGACCCCGAGATTGGCTGAATAGGTTTAAAATAGTAAAACTCAACTAATCAACTCTAAGTTGTAAAATTAGCCTTTTTCTTAAAAAAAGTGGTGTTCTTTTAATGCAGATTATTACTTTATTAATGGATGACATCAGATTGAGCTGGTGATTTCTGTGGTGTGTTCCCCGTGTGCAATAAGCTACAGCATCGTTTGTATCAGCATGCTGAAAGCATCTCATTCCTATCACTGGGTTTCACACACATATTTTCCCCCCCTGTATACTTTTTGTGTATTGTACATTATCGCACACAACAGCCAAGTACTATTTCGAAGGTTTGCTGTGTATGCCGAAGCTGGAATCGTTTAGCTGTTTTTGTATATTTGTAGTGGAAATATTTTGGCTTTACAATATTCCACTCTGTGCTCAATTTGTAGTTTGTTTTCTTTTTCTTTTATATGATTATCTTCAATTTTGTAAACCGAAGTGGCTTTTGCATCTCAGGCCAAACCATTTTAACACCAGTCACGTGTTGCATAGTTATCATATTATCTGTTCCATAACGCTCAGTTCGAGTATTTGATTCCTGTAATAAAACATTGCTGACAAGCACAATGAAAACGTTTGGTTGTGATATTTGATTTATTTACGAACGTAAGCAGCACACAGGTTTAACGCAAAACCACACTGTTAGGTTTTGCAGGAATTTTAGTTATTTACTGCAAAACTGCCTTGTAAAATGCCACATACATTTTTTACAGTTCACTACTGTAATATGCACTGCATTGTGGGTCATTTAAAAACTTTTACAGTAACTTACTGCACATCAGGAGTTTGCGGTATTATACTGTAATCAACTAACTTGAGTACACTGTTAACTGTCGCAATTTTAGTTATTTACTGCAAAAATGGCTAGTAAAATACCACAAATGTTCTTGACAGTTCACTACTGTAATATGCTCTGTAATATTCAATTATGGGTAACTTTTACAGTAACTTACTGCATATTAGAAATTTGTGGTTTCCTACCGTAATCAAAATACTTGAGTACACTGTAAGACTTTGCCGCATTTTATTTGAGGTATTTACTGAAAAAAACGCCCAGTAAAATACCACCTACATTCTTGTTATATGCATTTTATTATGGGTAACTTTTACAGTAACTTACTGCATGTCAGGAATTTGCGGTTTTCTACTGTAATCAAAATACTTGAGTACACTGTTAAACTTTGCTGCAATTTCTTTACAGTAATTTACTGTAAAATCGGCCAGTAAAATACCACATGTATTCTTGTAATATGCGTTCTTTAATGGGTTACTTTTACAGTAACTTACTGCAGATTAGGAGTTTGCGGTATCCTCCTGTAATCAAAGTACTTGAGTACACTGTTAAACTTTGCCGCAATTTGTTTTACAGTAATTTACTGCAAAAACGCCCAGTAAAATACCACATGCACTCTTAACAGTTCACTACTGTAATATGCTATCAATTAAGGGTAATTATAAAAATTTAACAGTAACTTACTGCATATTAGGAATTTGCAGTAATCTACTGTAATCAAATTACTGCCATACTGTAGTTGAACACAAAAATGATACAGTTATTGATAAACTCAGTAAATACTAATACCAATGTAAAATGTAAGTAAATTACAGTAAAACTACTGTAAAATTGTCATATTGTAAAATTAAAATGTAGTAAAGAGCATTTCACCATTAAAAGAAGTTGCGGTAAAGCTATTTGTCTTGCTTATTTTACTGCTTCCTGCTACTGTAAAACACATTTAAGTTACTGTAAAGGGGCAGTTGCGGTAAATTGTTATTCAAAAATGGCTAGTAAAATACCACAAATGTTCTTGACAGTTCACTACTGTAATATGCTCTGCATTCTGGGTAATTTTAAAACCTTTACTGTAACTTTCTGCATATTAGGAGTTTGCAGTATTCTACTGTAATCAAGTACTGCTATACTGTAGTTGAAGACAGTTGATGAATAAAAAAGTTCTGTACTGCTAGTGTAGAATGTAATTAAATTACAATAAAACTACTGTAAGAATTGTCATACTGTAAAATCAAAATGTGGTAAAGGGCATTTTACCATAAAAAGAAGTTGCAGTGACTATTTTACGGTTAAAAAAAAAAATGAAATTGTGGTAGGGCCCTGCTACTGCAAAACACATTTACAGGTAAGTTACTGTAAAGGGGCAGTTATAGTCACTTGCTGGCAATATTGTTACCATTTATGTTACCAGCAAAAATACAATAAAATGTCCAATGCTGTGTTCACACCAGACATGGAAGAAGTGTCGAGTTCAAGTGATTTACATGTTAAGTCAATGCAAATGAGCAAATAGACATCCTGCGGCACGATACGTGTGAATAGCACGGCGTGAATCACGCAAATTGCGTGAATGGCACGAGCGATTGGTGTAATATGCGTGATTGGTGTAGCACGAATTGAGCGTTTTGCGCGTTTGAAGCAAAAAACGCTCAAGTTCAAAATCTGAACTTAAGCGGACATTCGCGCCGCATTAACCAATTAGGAGCTTTCTCTTGTGGGGGTGTGATTGTGACGTAGCGCCTGTTGGTGTCCTGTGGGGAAATACACCTTCCGGCAAAGACAACAGTTCATCAAACTGGGCTCAGCTCGGTCAGAAGCACCGCTGAAAGCCTCCGTCATCCAGGTTCAGTTTCTGCAGAAGACTATGAGCTCATAGAGCTGGGTGCACTTCTGAAAGGATCTAGTGGACTCAGACACGGCCCTAAACATATTGACGCTGTTTTTCAGCCTTCATAAAGCACATAAACACGGTTATTTTCTTCATAAAATCCATATTAGCCATTTAGCAACAAAGCTAAGTCACTGGGCAGACAGAAGCCCTGCCCATACTGTGAATCCGCGTCTGTACTGAAGTAAATTTGACGTGCGATTGAAGCTGATTTGACGCGAGAATGAAGTAAGTAAACTCAAATGTTTTCATTATTTTGGCATTCCAACTGCATTCTTGATTTTACGTGACATTACCAAGCTAAACAATATTCATGCAAACAAAGAGAAGACCAGAAACTGTGTTTATGACCAAGACCAAAGTCTGAGGAAAGACAAGTGACGCTTACTATAGTAACAAACTTTAATTTGTATTTTATAAAACACTTTCAAAAGCACAGAATGCATGTGATTGCTGTCAGGCAAGTGGTAGGAGTGTTTCCCTCACCCATATCAACTATTAAATACAAATACTGAGTCAGTAGCAAACTTTACAATGTTTTTAAAAATAAAACATTCTTCTACAGGAAGGAAAATAGAAATTTAAAAGTCAATAAACAAAAAAGGTTTTGAAAATTCGGTTTTGTAACCATAGTTCTATTGGTCAATCTATACAACTACGTAAATCCAATTTAAACTACGTGAGGCTTATAAAAATTAGGAACTGAAATGTTTGTTACACAAATAAAAACGTTTATATGTACTGACCACTGGTTATTTGATTATTAACAATAAGTATTTGAGAAAAGCTTATGTTTATCGTTCGATATCCCCCTGAAGAAGCGGGAACTCTATAATGGAAATGTATGCAGAACATGCTAAAACATCTTTAAAGAAAAACCAAAACATCTCTTCTGGATGTCTTTTCTCTGCGTTCAATTCTGAGAAAGAAAATGAGATCGATAAAGCGGAATCTCGAAGGTTTCATTTGCTTTCATGCTGTAAAATATAACAAATTTAAAACGGCTTTAAACTTGAGTCCTCCAGATGGCAATATTGAGGTTACAAAATCTCGCCATCTTCAAACAACCAAACAAACATCAGTATAACACATAAATTACTTCGAACAATAATATGGAATACGTGTCGAGAATTGTGACGTCAAAAATCAACGGCAGGTAGTCACAGTTAACATATATCATACAAAGCATCACAACAAATACGAGCAATGAAACGTAAATGCAGTAGTATTTAAGAAATACAAAATGAACAGATAGAATATATAACACTGTTGTTGCGCTGATTTAATAATCAAAATTTTTATCACCGATTGGTCTGTTAAAGCGATAGTTCACCCAAAAAATTTATATTTACTATAAATATACCAACTTCCGTCAATTATAAAAAACGCTAAATTAGCAATGCGCATTAATTTAGCTTTGCCTATATATGTTTTTTGACACTAATTAGCCACTGACTTGACAATGTTATGTAAATCTAAGTAAATTAACAGCTAATGTTATTATTATTCTTTTTTTTTTTGGATGAACTTTCCCTTACAGTTAGATTTTACCGTTATTTACTGCAAATACGCTCAGTAAAATACCACATACATTCTTTACAGTTCACTACTGTAACATGCGCTCCAAATACTTGAGTACACTGTTAGATTTTCCTGCAATTTTTTTTTAGATATTTACTGTAAAAACGGCCAGTAAAATACCACCTACAAAATACCACATACATATAATATGCGCTCTATTATGGGTAACTTTTACAGTAACTTACTGCATATCAGGAATTTGCGATAGCCTACTGTAATCAAAGTACTCGAGTACACTATTAGACTTTGCCGCAATTTCTTTACAGTAATTTACAAAAAAACACCCAGTAAAATACCACATGCATTCTTAACAGTTCACTACTGTAATATGCATTCAATTATGGGTAACTTTTACAGTAACTTACTGCATATTAGAAATTTGTGGTTTCCTACCGTAATCAAAATACTTGAGTACACTGTAAGACTTTGCCGCATTTTATTTGAGGTATTTACTGAAAAAAACGCCCAGTAAAATACCACCTACATTCTTGTTATATGCATTTTATTATGGGTAACTTTTACAGTAACTTACTGCATGTCAGGAATTTGCGGTTTTCTACTGTAATCAAAATACTTGAGTACACTGTTAAACTTTGCTGCAATTTCTTTACAGTAATTTACTGTAAAATCGGCCAGTAAAATACCACATGTATTCTTGTAATATGCGTTCTTTAATGGGTTACTTTTACAGTAACTTACTGCAGATTAGGAGTTTGCGGTATCCTCCTGTAATCAAAGTACTTGAGTACACTGTTAAACTTTGCCGCAATTTGTTTTACAGTAATTTACTGCAAAAACGCCCAGTAAAATACCACATGCACTCTTAACAGTTCACTACTGTAATATGCTATCAATTAAGGGTAATTATAAAAATTTAACAGTAACTTACTGCATATTAGGAATTTGCAGTAATCTACTGTAATCAAATTACTGCCATACTGTAGTTGAACACAAAAATGATACAGTTATTGATAAACTCAGTAAATACTAATACCAATGTAAAATGTAAGTAAATTACAGTAAAACTACTGTAAAATTGTCATATTGTAAAATTAAAATGTAGTAAAGAGCATTTCACCATTAAAAGAAGTTGCGGTAAAGCTATTTGTCTTGCTTATTTTACTGCTTCCTGCTACTGTAAAACACATTTAAGTTACTGTAAAGGGGCAGTTGCGGTAAATTGTTATTCAAAAATGGCTAGTAAAATACCACAAATGTTCTTGACAGTTCACTACTGTAATATGCTCTGCATTCTGGGTAATTTTAAAACCTTTACTGTAACTTTCTGCATATTAGGAGTTTGCAGTATTCTACTGTAATCAAGTACTGCTATACTGTAGTTGAAGACAGTTGATGAATAAAAAAGTTCTGTACTGCTAGTGTAGAATGTAATTAAATTACAATAAAACTACTGTAAGAATTGTCATACTGTAAAATCAAAATGTGGTAAAGGGCATTTTACCATAAAAAGAAGTTGCAGTGACTATTTTACGGTTAAAAAAAAAAATGAAATTGTGGTAGGGCCCTGCTACTGCAAAACACATTTACAGGTAAGTTACTGTAAAGGGGCAGTTATAGTCACTTGCTGGCAATATTGTTACCATTTATGTTACCAGCAAAAATACAATAAAATGTCCAATGCTGTGTTCACACCAGACATGGAAGAAGTGTCGAGTTCAAGTGATTTACATGTTAAGTCAATGCAAATGAGCAAATAGACATCCTGCGGCACGATACGTGTGAATAGCACGGCGTGAATCACGCAAATTGCGTGAATGGCACGAGCGATTGGTGTAATATGCGTGATTGGTGTAGCACGAATTGAGCGTTTTGCGCGTTTGAAGCAAAAAACGCTCAAGTTCAAAATCTGAACTTAAGCGGACATTCGCGCCGCATTAACCAATTAGGAGCTTTCTCTTGTGGGGGTGTGATTGTGACGTAGCGCCTGTTGGTGTCCTGTGGGGAAATACACCTTCCGGCAAAGACAACAGTTCATCAAACTGGGCTCAGCTCGGTCAGAAGCACCGCTGAAAGCCTCCGTCATCCAGGTTCAGTTTCTGCAGAAGACTATGAGCTCATAGAGCTGGGTGCACTTCTGAAAGGATCTAGTGGACTCAGACACGGCCCTAAACATATTGACGCTGTTTTTCAGCCTTCATAAAGCACATAAACACGGTTATTTTCTTCATAAAATCCATATTAGCCATTTAGCAACAAAGCTAAGTCACTGGGCAGACAGAAGCCCTGCCCATACTGTGAATCCGCGTCTGTACTGAAGTAAATTTGACGTGCGATTGAAGCTGATTTGACGCGAGAATGAAGTAAGTAAACTCAAATGTTTTCATTATTTTGGCATTCCAACTGCATTCTTGATTTTACGTGACATTACCAAGCTAAACAATATTCATGCAAACAAAGAGAAGACCAGAAACTGTGTTTATGACCAAGACCAAAGTCTGAGGAAAGACAAGTGACGCTTACTATAGTAACAAACTTTAATTTGTATTTTATAAAACACTTTCAAAAGCACAGAATGCATGTGATTGCTGTCAGGCAAGTGGTAGGAGTGTTTCCTTCACCCATATCAACTATTAAATACAAATACTGAGTCAGCAGCAAACTTTTCAATGTTTTTAAAAATAAAACATTCTTTTACAGGAAGGAAAATAGAAATTTAAAAGTCAATAAACAAAAAAGGTTTTAAAAATTCGGTTTTGTAACCATAGTTCTATTGGTCAATCTATACAACTACGTAAATCCAATTTAAACTACGTGAGGCTTATAAAAATTAGGAACTGAAATGTTTGTTACACAAATAAAAACGTTTATATGTACTGACCACTGGTTATTTGATTATTAACAATAAGTATTTGAGAAAAGCTTATGTTTATCGTTCGATATCCCCCTGAAGAAGCGGGAACTCTATAATGGAAATGTATGCAGAACATGCTAAAACATCTTTAAAGAAAAACCAAAACATCTCTTCTGGATGTCTTTTCTCTGCGTTCAATTCTGAGAAAGAAAATGAGATCGATAAAGCGGAATCTCGAAGGTTTCATTTGCTTTCATGCTGTAAAATATAATAAATTTAAAAACGGCTTTAAACTTGAGTCCTCCAGATGGCGATATTGAGGTTACAAAAACTCGCCATCTTCAAACAACCAAACAAACATCAGTATAACACATAAATTACTTCGAACAATAATATGGAATACGTGTCGAGAGTTGTGACGTCAAAAATCAACGGCAGGTAGTCACAGTTAACATATATCATACAAAGCATCACAACAAATACGAGCAATGAAACGTAAATGCAGTAGTATTTAAGAAACAAAAATGATCAGATAGAATATATAACACTATTGTTGCGCTGATTTAATAATCTAATTTTTTATCACCGATTGGTCTGTTAAAGCGATAGTTCACCCAAAAAATTTATATTTACTATAAATATACCAACTTCCGTCAATTATAAAAAACGCTAAATTAGCAATGCGCATTAATTTAGCTTTGCCTGTATATGTTTTTTGACTCTAAATAGCCACTGACTTGACAATGTTATGTAAATCTAAGTAAATTAACAGCTAATGTTATTATTATTATTTTTTTTTTGGATGAACTTTCCCTTACAGTTAGATTTTATCGTTATTTACTGCAAATACGCCCAGTAAAATACCACATACATTCTTTACAGTTCACTACTGTAACATGCGCTCCAAATACTTGAGTACACTGTTAGATTTTCCTGCAATTTTTTTTTAGATATTTACTGTAAAAACGGACAGTAAAATACCACCTACAAAATACCACATACATATAATATGCGCTCTATTATGGGTAACTTTTACAGTAACTTACTGCATATCAGGAATTTGCGATATCCTACTGTAATCAAAGTACTCGAGTACACTGTTAGACTTTGCCGCAGTTTCTTTACAGTAATTTACAAAAAAACACCCAGTAAAATACCACATGCATTCTTAACAGTTCACTTCTGTAATATGCATTCAATTATGGGTAACTTTTACAGTAACTTACTGCATATTAGAAATTTGTGGTTTCCTACCATAATCAAAATACTTGAGTACACTGTAAGACTTTGCCGCATTTTATTTTAGATATTTACTGTAAAAAAGCCCAGTAAAATACCACCTACATTCTTGTAATATGCATTTTATTATGGGTAACTTTTACAGTAACTTACTGCATGTGAGGAATTTGCGGTATTCTACTGTAATCAAAATACTTGAGTACACTGTTAAACTTTGCCGCAATTTCTTTACAGTAATTTACTGCAAAATCGGCCAGTAAAATACCACATGTATTCTTGTAATATGCGTTCTTTAATGGGTTACTTTTACAGTAACTTACTGCAGATTAGGAGTTTGCGGTATCCTCCTGTAATCAAAGTACTTGAGTACACTGTTAAACTTTGCCGCAATTTGTTTTACAGTAATTTACTGCAAAAACGCCCAGTAAAATACCACATGCACTCTTAACAGTTCACTACTGTAATATGCTATCAATTAAGGGTAATTATAAAAATTTAACAGTAACTTACTGCATATTAGGAATTTGCGGTAATCTACTGTAATCAAAGTACTGCTATACTGTAGTTGAACACAAAATTGAGACAGTTAATGATAATCTCAGTAAATACTAATACCAATACCAAATGTAAGTAAATTACAGTAAAACTACTGTAAAATTGTCAAATTGTAAAATTAAAATGTAGTAAAGGGCATTTCACCATTAAAAGAAGTTGCGGTAAAGCTATTTTTCTTGCTTATTTTACTGCTTCCTGCTACTGTAAAACACATTTACACGTAAGTTACTGTAAAGGGGCAGTTGCGGTAAATTGTTACCGCAAAAATACAATACAATGTCTAACAGCATATATAATAATATCAATAAAATCAAAAAAAATAATGCTCGCCGTCCTGAACTCAGCTTTTGTATGTGTTTAAGTCTGGTGTTTTTGATTATGGTTTAAAATGCTTTAAAAACACACATAAAACAGTAACATAAGAAATCAATCATTATAAATTACTGTTCGTCAATATTCTCAAAAACAAAACAAAACTGAGCTGTTCTGTAAATCATCTCCACGTCTTATGCAAGACTTGCTTTCCCTCAGAGCAGCTGCATCCATGAAGCCCTGATCGTCCAACATCTCTGTTATGATCCTCTGTGAAAAGTATTGACCATAGAAAGGGTTTCTGCGCCCCTCATTCCACCTGTGCATTGAGGACAGTCAATATTAACCAACGTTATTGAGATGCCGTCACCTCGAGTGACTATAAAGTCATGAAAACTCCTTTTGGAGGCTCTTGAAGAACATCAGGGCTGGGAAAGACGTTTCCTCTTGAGTTTCTGGATCATTCCCTGTTCCTTCAGAAAGATAATGTGGAATGTGATGCGAAATACTTGTATTGCTTGCTCCGGCATGCCATGCAACATACAGGCAGCTGAATAACACTGTGCTCCAGGAAATCGAGAGGAAAAAAAGTGTATTCTATAGCTCAAATGGACATTCATTAATCAGCGCTCCCAAAATTCAAATAAAAAAGAGGTTTAGTCCAAAAATAACACTGATGAATGTTTATCAAAGTCTCTTGTCTTTATAAAATGTAAACAAAAAAGCGGTATAAAATTGCAATATATATATCACATCAATATGTACAGACGTCATGCCACACGTTAGATCACTGCAAGAGAACAAACAAACAATATTAGGGATTAGATCAATAAAAAATGCAACATTAGAAGTGTGATGGTGAGCAACAATTACACCACTAACAGTGTACACTACCTGACAAAAGTCTTGTCGCCTATCCAAGTTTCAGGAACAGCTAATAATAACTTGACTTCTAGTTGATCATTTGGTATCAGAAGTGGCTAATTTGAAAGGCAAATGCTTCTAGATTACGTTTATTTTACTAAAATTAAACATGATCAAGCCTTGATTTTTAATTATTTAATTAAGACAGTAAAGTCTGGCTTTGCTTAGACAAAAGTCTTGTCACTTAACAGAAATAATGTACAGTATAGAATATACCCAGCTAGCAAAATTCATGCGGCTCAAATCCGGCCCACATACCGCATGCTCATGGAATGATGGCACTTGGGTGATCCGCTCCTGTTTGCCATATCTAGGCCACAATTAAGCCATAGAAATACAACATATTAGCCAGAATTCAACTAAATAAATCAGAACTGACCCTATTGTAGGCCACAGTTTGCTTTTATTCTGGCCCAGATCCGGCCCACACCAGACACTTACATCTGGACCACATACTGAAAGGAATGATTGCACTTGGGCGGTCCGATCCTGTTTTTCAGATATGGGCCACAAATAAGCCAAAGCAAAACCCACATATTAGCCAGAATTTAACCGAATGAACCAGAACTGACCCTGTTCTTGATCACAATTTGCTTTTATTCTGGCCCAAATCTGGCCTATTAATAATGAATTAAACATTGGTAAGCATCAGTGAATTATATTATTTCATCAAAGGTTGTGCCTCACTTCATTTTATTTGCTGTAATGAATACACTTTTCAAGCAAAGTTCTTCAAAGTTACAGCAGCCCAAAAGAAAATTTACATTAAGAGGTTCAGGGCTATGAGCACACTAAAGCAAACACTTTTCTCCATGATGCCACTTTAGTCTATGTGGTCCACATATGTCTTAAGTTAACTGGGCCACATTTGCACCTACACGTGTGAGCCACTTTAGGTTTAGACCCAGATTACTCTTAAATGACTATGCCACATTTTTGCCAACTGTGGCCCACATTTGTCCTCCATAATTTGGGCTAAATTTATCATTTTTTGGGCCACATTGGGCTCACATTCAGATTACACTTTGCCATTAGTGCCAAATCTTTGCATTAAATGGCCCATATAGGAATTGGAATCGTTGGATTCATCTTCAATTTCTTCTCCATCTTACCCCAGACATGCTCAATAATATTCATATCAGGTGACTGGGTTGTCCAATCCTGGAGCATCTTGACCTTCTTTGCTTTCAGGATCTTTGATGTGGAGGCTGAAGTATGAGAAGGAGCGCTATCCTGCTGAGGAATTTGCCCTCTCCTGTGGTTTGTAATGTAATGGGCAGCATTAGCCCCTATACTGAATGTAACCCCCAACCATGATTTTTCCTTCACCAAACTTGACTGATTTCTGTGAGAATCTTGGGTTCATGTTGGTTGCAGTATTTGTGATAATTGGGATGCAGTTCAACAGATGATTCATCTGAAAAATCGACCTTCTGCCACTTTTCCAAATGATTAACTAGAAGTCAAGTTATTATTTGTTGCACTTACAACTGAGATCGACGACAAGACTTTTGTCTGGTAGTGTAAGTAAAATGAACATACTTGAGGGGTCTACCATTTAAATAGTGTATAATAGTTTGTAATAGTTCGTATTTTGCCAGTCTGAAACTGGCAAAGCTAGCCTGCCAAGAGATATTGGTAGCAAAAGAATGTTTGTATTAAGATATCACTTAATGAAATACAATTAGACACCTAGGGCCCTATCATACACCCGGCGCAATGTGGCGCAAGGCGCGGCGCAATAGTCTTTGGGTAGTTTCCTCTTGGCGCAAGAGTCGTTTTGAGGCGTTGCGCTACGCTGTTTAAATAGCAAATGCATTAGCGCTCATTTGTGCGCCCATAGGCGTTTTGGTCTAAAAAGGAAGGCGTTCTGAGGCGGACCGCTGGCGCGTCGCTATTTTGAGAAACTATAATAGATTTTTCATTAGACCAAAACTAACCCGGTCTAAACTCCGGTGCAGAGTTGCGCCTCGCTTACACACTGCTTAATACACACAAGAGAGCAATAGAAAAATATCTTTACATATGAAAAAATTTAAATATTAAGGATATATATAGGATATAATAAGAATAGATATAGAATATAAATATAAAGAATTAAAATATTACAAAACATTATTTTCTAGCCTACATAAATATGAAAAATCACTGCTTTTATGTCTTCTTCATCTCGGGAGGCTTTTTCAGTTCATTCATAACAATTTGCTTTTATATAATGTTACTATTATTAGCAGTATTATTTATTATATTTATATTTGTTTTATTAAAAACAAGCTTAGATTTGCCCACCTGTCAGGTTTTAGACCATATGGGGCACAGCATGTGTTTTAGGATATAACTCAGGTTTTTGAGCACATTTTGTTATTATTGTTCATTTATTCGTTTGCTGGTAATTAGAACTATTAGAAATAGTTTTGAAACAAATATTTGCGCTTAACAAACAAAAGTATTTATTTATAAACTAATTGATGTCTGTGCGTAAAGGTTTCCCTATCCATGAGCGAATGTGAAAGTAGTTCCATTATCTCTCATTCTCACTCAGTAGATGCTCTGTTTAACAGTTTTCTGTTATAAAACTGTTAACTGTTTGCTAGTGAAATGCTAATTTTTTCCACTTAGACTTACTTTGCGTCCTGTAAATAGTGAATGCGCTCTTGGCGCGACGCAGCTGGCTCTTAAAGGGAATGGGAGATGAGACTCTAATTGGTTTATTCTCAAAACACACCTATAACTCATTAAGAAAATAAACTCAACCCTTTTAGCCCATGTGCCTTGGCGCAAAGCAGGTTTTCCCGTCCTTAAATTAGCAAAAACGCGCTCTGACTTGCCCTGAAAGTGTTTGTGCCCTGCGTTTTGCGCTCTGCGCATGGACCGTCAAAATAGAGCCCATAGTGTGTATTTTAATACAATCGAATGCTCACACATGGAAGATAAACAGTAAAACAGTAAGCACAATATCTTGTGATCATCCATTTATCACCGTAGAAATACAAACTTGCCGGTTTTATATCTAAAGCAGGTCGTCTTTGAGATTTATACGTTTGTTAACCAATCAGAGATTGTCACAGGCAAGAATCCACACATTATCCCTCAAAAAAGTGAGAATTTAAGTGAGTTTGATTTATAAATGAGATGTAGATGGATTAAATGCAGTATATGAGTTTGGTTTACTAAAGCGTGCATCTGTATTACAAAGATGCTGAAAAAAGCTGAGTGTACACTGTATAAACAAGCTCATATAATACACAAAAATGACGTCACACCATACACAATGTTCTGTCACACCCCTATAAAGCACTGCAGGCACTTCATTTGAAATGGTTGTTATTATAAATAAATTCACACATTAACACTGGATTATATCTTTATATATGTTTTTATATATATATATATATATATATATATATATATATAATATATTTATATATTTACTATAATGGAAGTTTTTCCCACTTTTTACTAACCTTGTGCCAGCATCCTGGTATTGGAAGACCATCAGGACCCTTGAATAAAAAAAACAAAAAAAAAAACATAAGAACAAGGAACAATTGTCATCTCTATCGCAACGTTAATAAACAAAACCTTGTGTTGAGAATTAATATGAATGATCAATAACTAGTAGACATCCAAAAACACAAAATAACACTAAAACACAAGCAAGACATTCAATTACAAAAAAAAATCTGAGGTGTTTTGCAAGTAACATTACTAATAATAATGGAAATTTGTATAAAGCTTGATCAGGTAAGTTGTTTCTGGCCGCATTATTAGGTACACCTGTCCAACTGTTTGTTAACGCTAATTTCTAATCAGCCAATCACATGGCGGCAAATGAATGCATTTAGGCATGTAGACATGGTCAAGACGATCTGCTGGAGTTCAAACTGAGCATCAGAATGAGGATGATTTAAGTGACTTTGAACGCGGCATGGTTGTTGGTGACAGACTGGTCTGAGTTATTCAGCAACAGCACATCTACTGAGTTGAGTGTTACTCTTTCCTTCAGCTGGTCTAGAATAACTCTTGCCTAGATTATGATGGAGACATTTATTTTCTATTTCTTCATATTTCTGGCTGCTTAGGTGCTGGAAACAAGCACAAACCTGTTGCCCACGGGGTTCTGGAGCACTTCAATTTTTAAAACACTTTTAGACATCAATGTCAAACATTAATTTTTTGACAAGTTTCCTGTAAAATTATACCAAAACTTAGCATTTACACCTGTATCGGTGTGGGACAACAAATCTAGGTGGAAACTCACTAAACAGCTGCATATAGCATTTAAATATTTAAAAGTGAGACTTTTTAAAGGGACAGTTCACCCAAAACTGAAAATCACCCCTCTCTCTCTCTCTCTCTCTCTCTCTCTCTCTCTCTCTCTCTCTCTCTCTCTCTCTTTCTCTCTCTCTCTCTCTTTCTCTCTCTCTCTCTCTCTCTCTCTCTCTCTCTCTCTCTCTCTCTCTCTCTCTCAAGTTCAAGTTGCTCTATTGGCATGACATTAAGTACAGTATTGCCAAAGCACTTCAAATATGAAACATATTAAAATGTATATTTATATATATATAACTAATAAATTTCCTTGCTCTGTCAAACATCATTTGGGAAATATTTAAAAAAGAAAAAAAATTCAAAGGGGGGCTAATAATTCTGACTACATAACAAAAGTGGAGTTTTTCATAAAATCTGGGAACCTTTCCTGGCATATATTGATTTTGATATTGCTTCAATTCTGACAAGAGGATTTATTTAAGAATGTCATGGTTGGTTTTATTGATTGCTTCACACTTACTATTAATACTTCAATATTCTTTAAATTTTCCAGACCTACTGAACTCCCATGTATGTATATAGGCACCTGTAAAGCCCTATTTGTGTTTGTGAGCTGAACTGTACCTTTTTGTTTGTTTTTTTGTTATTTGTTTAACTGTTGTTGTCATTAAATCATCATTATTTTGCAAGGATGTTATTTTATTTATTTATTATAATTTGTTTATATGTATATAAAAGCAAAAACTTAATAAAAATATATATACAAAAAAAATAATTCTGACAACAACTGTATTTACTACAGAAGTCAATCAAAGACTATAGATTACACAACGCATGTCACTCGTAACGTAAAGTGTGACAGTCAATATGGCAAATGAAGCCCCACCTTCCAGTAAAGGAGCCAATCATTAGCCCCTTTCGCACATACACACCTTTCCGGAAAATTACTGGCATTTTTCCGGAAAGGTTGTATGTGTGAACAAGCCCTTTTTGAAAATACCGGTAAATTCGTTCTGGCTTTTTTCCAGAAAGAGAAGTTGTAACATTACCAGTAATTTGCCAGAATGCTGCGCTGTGTGAATGCAAAAGGAAGATTGCCAGAAAGAGCGCGTGCATGTCTAGGACGTGCTGACGTGAGACGTCTGCTTTAGCCAATCAGAACAGTCAGAAGCATTCACGTCCGCGCGGTTTATGAGAATAAAAGCTTTTGAATATTTTTCCAGACACATTTAGCTGCTAGAAATTAGTCAGATAACGTTAATATGTTCATCTTAATGCCAACCGTGTAATTAATTATCGATAAGATGCTTATAATAAGCCGTTGTTTAACTTCAAGCTTTGCGTGTGCCCATGAAACAGCCCATGAGCACACACACATATCCTGTACATCTCGACATGCGAAAGTGTTTCTCTATATGTTTTCATCGAAGTTGTTCACAATACTCATCCATCCACAGAGTTTGTGATGGTGTCAAATGTTTACAAATACAAGCGTAGCAGTTTAGAGCTCATTTCTGGTTAATGATGTCAGAATTTACCGGTATTTTGGAATGGATGTGTGAATGCTCTTTTCCGGAAAAATTCTGTAACGTCCTCGCCTGTGTGAACAGCGCTTTTTTCAATTTACTGGTAAAGTCGTTCCAGAAATTTTCCATATATTTACCGGTATCACTGTGTGAAAGGAGCTATTGATCACTATAGACTGAGGATTCTCTGGGGGAGGGGGTCAGAACAGATGTGAGTTTAGAAATGAAACTAAAGAGACAGTTGTTGTTTAATTTTACTGGTGATTTCTAATATTAAATTTATTAATACGCTTGGTGAGCAATTTTGCAGAAATTGATGTTTCCCCATTCAAGCAGATTACCCAAGTACACTGTCTAAGAGACGTTTTAAAGATGGCCGCTAAGTGAAATGACTTGCCCTTAAGGACTTTGAGTCAATGAGTGTCAGCAACCAGCAGTTTTCAAAATGTCTTCTAAGTTCAACAATAGAAACTCAAGTGAAGTGGGAATAAATGTTGGCGAAATATTTTTGGGTTGACCCTCCCTTTAGGACCCTGTGAAAAGTCTATAATTAGCCGAGCATAGAGATGACAAACATAAGACAGTTGAAAAAGAGCAGTTAAAAAGGAGAAATGAGGAAGTGTTATAAATCTGCATGCAGGAATACTGTACCAGCGGGCAGGGGGCCTCAGGAGCTGAAGACCCCGCTTCTACTGCCTCTTTCTTACATCCTTCATCTCCCTGTCAGCCAGAGCACATACACACAATAAACGCTACCATAATGACTAAACACACACTCGAGAGAACATCAGCTTAAGGAAACATACAGAAGTCAAGCGAGGAAACTTGTAAAAGAGGGGAAAAAGATGCGTCTGTAAAATGTCTGAGCTCACGCTTTGTTGTTCCTGACAGAATTACCAGGAATGTTTTTCCTCCTGATTTTCAGCAGTATGAATCTGTGAACCATCAACACGTATAAACATGTGAAAAGTAGCTTTAGCACGCACCACAGGACAGGGTTGATCCAGACCTGGCGGCCCCTGCTCGCCTTTCTTCCCCTTCAGGCCTCTCTTTCCTACAGGACCACGATCCCCCTGTCAAACCAGAGACATCCAGTCAACAAGATTATTTTAAGAGGCTCAATGCTGTCCGCTAATACTGGTACGCGTGGTAAAGACCTTTTTATTGTTAACCTTTTGATTAAAATATTAAAGAGTTAGTTCACCCAAAAATAAAGTGAAGTTTATTCATAAACTAATTTCGAGAGGATCACGTGCTTATGATTTATCTCGGCCGGTCTCACATTTGCTAATCACTATCTTCCAATCATATGAGCCCTAAGCTAATATAAATAGCCACAGTTTTCAGTCCATTTTATCTTCGTTTGGAAGAAACCCCCCTCCTCCCTATTCTCCTCCTTTACCTCTGATTGGGTGGCACAGCGGCCCAATGGTTAGCACTGTGAGCCCCACAGCAAGAACACTGCCAGCCCTGGTTCCACAGGACCGGTGGGTGTTTTTTTGAGGAGTTTGTATGTTCTCCCCGTGTCCGCGTGGGTTTTCCCCGGATTCTCCGGTGTCCTCCCACCATCCAAAGACATTCAACATACATAACAATCAAGCTTTGTCTAATCCCTTTTGTTCCCTTAACTACCGCAGCAGGGGAGTTCTGAGATCCACCGAGCTCAGGCTCCCCTCTTGCTCTGCCAACGGGAGGAAGCCCCGGGCTCGAGGAGCCCTTGAGCTCAGGGCTCTCTCCCGGGACAACATGCCAAACAAGCTTTTATAAATCATCAGCTAAGTGTGAACTCTTGAAATCTCTATTAATTATTCATGTTGTTCCAATCCCCTGAGACTTTTGTTTATCACTGGAACACAAATGAACATACTTTAGATATACCCAGAGATGTTCAGAGATCAGAAATGAAACCAAAAACATTGTCAAAACATCCCAGTGCTACAACTTCAGTGCTCAACTGTAATCATATGAAGCTCCAAGAACACTTTTGTGCATCAAAAAAAATAAATAAATAAATAAAATAAATAAAATAAATATATTCATTCATTTTCTTGTCGGCTTAGTCCCTTTAGAAACAGAAACGCCAACTGAGCCGAGGCTTGAACCAGCGACCTTCTTGCTGTGAGGCGACAACACTACCTACTGCGCCACTGCTTCGCCCTAAATAAACATATATTATAATATAATATATTATAATATAATATACATCCTGGCAGGTGTGTTAAAGCAAGTTGGAGTTAAACTCAGCAGGACACTGGCCCTCCAGGACTAAGTTTGGAGACCCCTGCCTTAAGCACTTGGGAACTACACTGTTGTGACATCACAATCGCGTTGCGTTCTGGGACATATAGGTGCTGGAGTGGGCATATGAAGCCAACTCACTCCCTCTGTCAAATCAAGGGATCGTGAGTATGTCCATGTCAACTTCCTCCTTTCACTTGATGAAGTGGAACGCACTTTAAAATGGCATCAGTGATTCCCAGGGGGAACAAGTGAATGGAAGTTTGCTAGTGCATATCTAAAAGTAGACTGGACTGTTGCTGACTACGGAGCATGAAAGAGCTAATTTCTAAAATCTACTAAAGGAGGTTGAGGCTTCTCATTTATGGCTCCTAAGCTCGGCAATAGCCTTCCTGATGATGTCCATGCACAGACACACTCTCTTAGGATAGTTGGGTTTAATTTTCACTGCTGAAAGTCCAAACACTGAAGATCAAATCCATCGATGTGCAGCTTCACAAGTCCAAAAACCAAGCAAGCCAGTGGCGAAAGTGGCAACGAACAAAACTTTACCAACTGATGAAAGGAAAAAACCTTGAGGGAAACCAGGCTCAGTTTGGCAGGACCATTTCTCCTCTGGCCAAGACTGGCTAGCATGTTAAGTTTTACGCCGTACTCACACTAGGTACAGTTGCCTCGAACAGGGCCAAAGCACGCTTGTCCCCCCCTCCCGTCTCCCCCGACGGCCCGCGCTGACACCACAAACGGGCTTCGGCACGCTTACGTCATCGCTGCTTCGCTGTTCAGTGAGAAGCGCTCTCTCACTCAGCAGCACAGTGGAGATTTCTCTAGTTATATCGTTTCAGTCGTTTGATATGCCGTCAAATATTTCGCCACAGTCCTTAGGGATGCGGTGACACGCATTTAGATATTTCGCCGAACAGATCCGCCACTTTTGGCGCTCATAAACAATCATAAAGCTCTCGTGCTGCAGGAACGAGGAGGTCTGCTGAAGGCGCGCAGCAGTCGTGCAGTGAGGGGTTTGCGTCTTTAATAAACTACGGCAGTTTGCGTTCACTGAACAGTAAGAATTATTAATAAATCAATAAGAACAGTGCCTTAAAAGTCACGTCTCGCTTTCAGTTTCGGGCTTTGGCGCGTTTTGCACTCACACACAAGCGTACCGCGCAAAGCCCAAGTGAACCGGGCTCAGGCACACCTCTTCCAACCGGGCCAGGGCCGGCCAAGCGCACTCACACTTCTCAAACGATCCAGGAAACGGGCCTGGGCACGGTACGGATGGCATAGTGTGAGTAAGCCCTTAGTTTGCACCAATTCTGGGTTTTAGGTACCATGAACGTAGCTCAGCTCAGCTGCTCCATAGTACCATGCCAACATGGAGTGATTAAAGTCAAGCTGACATCATAATACCTGAAACCCAAGTCAAGCTAAACTGAAACTTAATTAGCTAGCAAGCTAATCCAGCTTCTTGGTACAGGCCCCTGAGGTTTGAGAATTTGCTGCTCTATTTAATCTGTTTGCTGGTTTTACTTTATAAAAACAATCTTGTACATAACATCCTTAAGCAATGATATTTCTTTTTCTCGCAACTTTGCTGCCAAGCACATTTGACAAGTTGATCTGTATAGTTTATGACAGAAAAGTTCTCTGCCCAACTTCTTCAAATCTAGGCTTTTTTTGACCAGTAAGCCTTGAATATCATGTCCATGTGTTGTGATTTATGCACAGTTGGACCAAAATAGTTTGTTCGTTCGTTCATTCATTCATATGATCTCTCTCTCCCTCTGCCTAAATGAATTGTGTTGTGTTAATGTAAGTGGAGGGCACTGTATATGTGGTCATTAAATAAACGAATGAATTAAATAAATAAATGTGTATGAAAGTATGATTCATGTGCTGATGTACAGTAAATGTACTGTGCTGTACCTTTTCTCCTCTCTCTCCTCGTTCACCTCGATCTCCTTTAATACCTGGAAAACCCTGAAAGAAAATAATGCAAAAATATCAAAACTACAATGTAAAACTACGGATCCACTAGCACTTAAATAAATATATGTAATAAATAAATATAAACCTGCTGCTTATCAAGGTTAGAATAATACACATTTGCCATTAATAGTGTTCAGTTGTGTGTGTTTTACACATCTACTGATGAGGTTTCTTAAAAATTTCAAATGTGAAAATATTGAGCATTTATTTACAGATAATGACAGTAGGTCAGTATAAAATCAATGGGAAAAGTATGTATGAGCAATTCCATGAAAATGTCAACCTTGCCATGAAAAGAAAAATGTTTTCACCAAAATAGCGAAACCGTTTCTACATTTTTTGCGCAGGCAAGTGTTTTACAGTACTTTAAAAATACTTAAAAATGTCTCTGTCAATGTTTTTAAACTATTATATTTGATTTACCAAAGTCAAACAAATGGCAATTTCACATCCATAACGAAAAAGTGTCACATCCATAACAAAGCTTTTCCCTCAAAAATGCAAAAATGTCAAAATAAAATAAAATCAATCAGTTTTGTTCTATAAAGAGCCAACTGTTATGCTTTTGTTGAGCATTATTTATTTTGGGTTGTGCAGTTTAATTCACAGAATTTCTACAAAATATGTTGTATACTGTAAACTCGCAGACTTTTTTTGTCACATCCATAACGCTTGTTTATTTTCCTCATTTAAAGTATAAAAATGTTCACAGATTGAATTTTTTTGATCCCATAACTCTGTGGTTAGTTGTTTTGGAAAATGATGGAAAACAGAAAACAGATGATTCAATATAATGTTAACGTATACTTTCTCTGCGAATTTATGTTTAGAATTTTTACTGCAAATGTCACATCCATAACGCTGGAATCAGCCATATACATTTTCCCTATAAATACATTTTCTTAAATTATTTATGAAATGTTTTTTTTTTTTAACTAAACCAAAATTACAAAATGTCCAATAAAAATAGTTAGCATATATAGAAGCAATAATAATGCCAAAAAAAAACCTAACAAAATATGAAATAATAATAATACATAAAAAATTTAATTAAAAAATTTAAACTCAATAATACAACGCTGCTACTTACATCTAATCCAGGTTCCCCTTGCTTTCCCTGTAGAAAAATACATATAATATTAACTATAATTAATCGGGTGTAGATGGCACAAACTTGAACCGTTTGTATTATTATTTTGGCCATTCATTTACAAAATAAAGCATCTGAAATAAACCCAACCACAAACACATCTGCTCAAACTTCATTTGCTCATTCATTTTCCTTCGGCTTATTTATTAGGGGTTGCCTCAGTGGAATGAACCACCAACTATTCCAGCATATGTTTTATGCAGCGGATGCCCTTCCAGCCACAACCCAGTACTGGGAATACACTCAGAAATGCCAACTGGTCCAGCCAGGACTCGAACCAGTGACCTACTGTAGCTTTGTGACGAGTGCTAACCACACCACTGTATCACCCCACATAAACTTGACATTCATTAAACAAAAATTAATCAATAGTTTAAACAATGATCATTTGTTTACCTTTTCACCTTTTGTTCCAGGGAGGCCAACTAATCCTGTTGTTCCTGGTGGTCCTTGAAGACCCTGAAGGCCCTATAAAGCATAATAGCATTATCTAGATATGCACTTCTTTATCATTGTTAGCTTGACATTCAAATGTTTTAGCCCTTAACTTGATGTTGCTACTATGTTTTAACACGATTCTGTATGTTGTTGGTTAACATTTTCACATAGTTTAATACCAGTAGAACCCAGTACTGAGCTCTGAGGAACACCTGATCTGATTTTTTTCCTCAATTTTTTTTTTCGCCTAAAGGATTTTTAGCATGTTGTATTTAGCTAATCATTATTAGCATGTAGCTAGTCACTACTAGTTCCTGTAAGTCTATCAGATAGGACAGGATAGAATGTTTATCCAACTCAGTAGTGCGCATAGGGGTTTTATTAAGCGTATTTTCACAGTTTATGCACATCTTGGCATTTCCATCAAGCATTATTTTATGCGATATTCCAACGTGAATAAAATTAGGTGTATGGGAACAACAACTGCAATGCAAAGATATCCATTTGGCCCTTTTATGATAGCATACTATGGGATCAGTTGCTAGGGTGGTATAAATAAATGGCTGCTAGGGTGTGGCGTGAGAGCTTCATATTGATTCTGACAGACTGATTGGTTGTGAAATGAGCCCACCCCCATGTTTCTACAACACTGCTATGTAATGATAATGATCAGTGACATTTATAATGGCAGTCTATGGGATGTATTAACATTTAATGGGCCGTCCCATTCACTGTAAGTGAGGCAATTTTGTGCCCCAGGTGTACAACGTTTTCCACATTGCCATGTATGTTCTCACACAGTCTGCAATCCTCTTCAAATGTGGTAAACCACATCCTTCTACCAAATTGTCATGTTGTTGCTATGATTTATCAAAATTACAATGTTAAGTCAATGGTATATTTGAACGTTTTTGCCCTATGGGGGGCAATTTACCCCAAAACTCTTAGAAAAGTCATAGCACATCATTCCTTAATAACCCACATGATCTGACCCCCTCATTCAAGAGTTTATGACAAACAGTGCAGGACTAGTTACATGCCGAAGTTTTGTCCAGAACTAAGTGATTCCCAAACAGATGAAGACCAGGGATGATTTGCAAAGTACGCACCGCTAATAAATGATTACAGAAGGGTAACTTCACATTCATATCATTCACAGGGCAACTGTACATGTAATGTATAAAAATATGGCTTTAGCTTTGAAATTCTGGACTAGTGCATTATGGGATTAGATATGGCCTCACTTGTGTTCCTGGAGCACCGGTTTCTCCCTTCTCTCCTTTAATACTCTCTCCTGAATCTCCCTGTGGGAAATTGAATACAAAGTTAAACTGATCTCCACATATTTATTATTTAGTTCAAAGCACTTAAAGATTATTATATAAGTATTGTGTGTAGGAATCAATGTAGGCATCTAGACATCTAGAATAAAAAATGTTAAATGAAATGAAAACTTACTTTTTGGCCTGGCATGCCACGATGACCCTAAAAAACAAAAAAATAACCCTGTCAATCTTAGTTTGATGTCATTATTTCACTCAAAATTGTGTTCCTGTATATGACAAGCCTGTTCAACGCTATCTCACGGCTATTCCAACACAATCTCACGGCAATTCGTAACTTTTTCATTTAGTGGCTAATTCGTTCGAATTCGTACGATCTAATTCGTACATTTTAGTATGATTTGCTTATCCCCCAATGACGGTTGAGTTTAGAGGTGGGGTTAGGTGCCACGCCTCCTTTTTAAAATCATACAATTTCTTACGAGTGAACTCGTACGAATTCGTACGAATTAGCCACTAAACTGCCAAAACATAAAATACTTACGTTTTCTCGTGAGATCAGGCTGGCTTTTCGTAACTTTTTGATTTAGTGGCTAATTCGTATGAATTCGTAGATCTCATTCGTAGAATTTAGTAGAATTTGCTTTCCCCAATAACGGTTGGGTTTAGGGGCGGGGTTTAGGGCCATGTCTTTTAAAAAAAAATCATACATTTTTAATTGTACTGAATTTTCGGTCACCCAAAGTGTATCAGCCAAAAAAAGTTATGCTAATTAATGGACTCTCTAATTTTTAAAACTGCAAGCATTAAAAGCTTATATTAAAATATATATGGTTATCGTTCAATATTAAAAATAATTATTGAGATTGCATTTTTGCCATATATGGGATTAGTTGCTAGGGTGCTATGAATGGTTGCTAGGGTGTGGCGTGAGAGCTTCGTAATGATCCTGACAGACTGACAGGTTGTCAAATGAGCCCACCCCATGTTTCTGCCACACTGATAATGATCAGTGACATTTGTAACGGCAGTCTATTCATAACTTTTTGATTTAGTGGCTAATTCGTATGAATTCACACGATCTCATTCGTACAATTTAGTAGGATCTGCTTATCCTCAATGATGGCTGTTTAAGGGCGGGGTTTGGTGCCATGCCTTTAAAAAAAAAAAAAAAATCATTCATTTTTAATTGTACGAATTAGCCACTAAACTAACAAAGCATAAAACAGTTAAGTTTCCTCGTGAGATCAGGCTGGCTTGTTAGTCATCAACTGTCATCAATATGTATATCTAAAAAAGTCTCACCATGTATCCAGGTGGTCCTGGTGGACCTGGAGGTCCTGCGGGTCCAGGCTGTGAAATCATCTGAACCTGTAGAGAGTTGAAAAAAACAACAACACTCATATTGTACAAGTAAAAAATGACTGCACTCGTAAGGGCTGGTTTATACTTCTGCATCGAGTGATGGCCATGACCCACGGTGCATGTCTTGCACATAGCCATTTATTTATACCTCTGCATGCTGTTTGTGTTGCTCTGCAAAAACATTTCCGAAATGCTAGCTGGCGGTAGGTTATGTTATGTTCCTCTGTATCAAGTTTCTTTGCGGGTTTTTTTTTTTTACCTATCTTAATGTACAAGTAACTAAAAAGGTAAGGTAATTATAAGGTAAACATAAAACAAAAACTTCCACCCGGAGCTCCTTCACGAGACTCGACACTTGCAAACACTCGCTTCATCGGGCTCGTGGCTCTTAGCACCACCCACACTCGGCACAGCTACCAAGCCGACCAATCACAGAGCTTGTGCTATGCATCGTTCCGATGTGTAGTTACATTTTTTGAGTGTTGCGGGCTATGCGACTACGTGAAGGCTGTGCTGCACCATACGAATGAGCTTGATGCAGAAGTATAAATCAGCCTTAACGCTACAGTTTTAATGTACCAAAACCAACCAAGTTGGGTTCGATTGTACGTACCAGATTGTCTTCTAGTATAGAGTCTCCTTTCTCTCCTTTCTGCCCATCCATTCCCTATGACACATTTGATCAATTTTAACAATATGCTAAAATATTAACAAGATGATTTAGAAGAAATCAGTTTGAATACTTACAGAGAGACCCGAGAGGCCCATTTCTCCCTTCTCGCCCTTCTCTCCAGATTCACCAGGCTCTCCAGTGTCTCCCTTATCACCCTGACATTTAAATAAACCCATAAATAAAAGTTAAAATAAAATTACTTAATATTTTAATTGTGATTAATGTCTTTTTACCCTTTAAAAATGCTTATAGAACAAAAAATAGTCAAAATACATATCTGTAAAATCAGCAGTATAATATATGCAATTTTCATCATGTAATTAGTAATCTATGTTGGATTACACATTTGTAGCTACTCAAATACAAGTAAACAACTGATATTCTTCTAAATAGATTAAACCAGTGATCACCTTTTCACCATCGACCCCAGCAGGTCCAGGTAAGCCAAGTTCACCCTGAATTTATAAACCAAAAATATTTTAAGAAATATAAAACTGATATTTATCATAATCCTATTACTTAAAGCAGGGGTCACCAAACTTGTTCCTGGAGGGCCGATCTCCAGCAGATTTTAGTTCCAACCCTAATCAAACACACCTGAACAAGCTAATCAAGGTCTTACTAGGTATACTTGAAAAATCCAGGCAGGTGTGTTAAAAATCCAGGCAAGATGGAGCTAAACCCTGCAGGGACACCGGCCCTCAAGGACCAGGATTGGTGACCCCTGACTTAAAGGGACAGTTCACCCAAATTCTGTCATCATTTACTCTGTCAAAAACCTGTTTGAGTTTTTCCCTGAAAGAAAAAAAAAAAGATATTTTGAAGAATGTTGGAAACCTTTAACTGTTGGCTTCAATAGTATTAGTCAATAGTTGTCAAAAAAGAAGATATTTTGAAGAATGTTGAAAGCCTTTAATGGTTGACTTTAATAATACTAGTCAATAGTTTTAAAAAAATAGATATTTTGAAAAATGTTGAAAGCTTTTAACTGTTGGCTTTAATAGTAATGGTCTAGTTGTCAAAGAAATTATATATTTTGAAGAATGTTGAAAGCCTTTAACTTTTGGCTTCAATATTATTAGTCAAAAGTTGTAAAAAAATATATATTTTAAAGAATGTTGACAGCCTTCAACCGTTGAATTGAATAATATTAGTCAATAGTTGTCAAAAAATAGATATTTTGAAGAATGTTGGAAACCTTTAACTGTTGGCTTCAATAGTATTAGTCAATAGTTGTCAAAAAAGAAGATATTTTGAAGAATGTTGAAAGCCTTTAATGGTTGACTTTAATATAACTAGTCAATAGTTATCAAAAAATAGATATTTTGAAAAATGTTGAAAGCTTTTAACTGTTGGCTTTGATAGTAATGGTCAATAGTTGTCAAAGAAATTAGATATTTTGAAGAATGTTGAAAGCTTTTAACTGTTGGCTTTAATAGTATTTTTCCTAATATGGCAGACAATGGTGACAAGTTTCAAACATTCTTTAAAATATCTTCTTTTCATCTTTTGTGTCCAACCGAAGGAAAAAACACTGTAAAAAATATTGGGTTCAAAACAATTCTTTCATATTGTCCCAACAAAAATATTTACAAGTTTAAGTGAGTTGAACATAAAACTATTAATTTGTCCCCAAAAACCTAATAATTGTGTTATTTCAACTCATTGTAAATAAGTAGTTTAAACAAGCAGCAAATTAAATTTTTGAGTGAACTTATAAAGGTTCAGAACCACTTGATGGTAAGTTTTTTTTTTTTATTTTGGTGTGAACTACCCCATTATACCAAACTTAGGTAATGCATTCTGGCAAATCCTTCATGCAGATTTCATGAAAACACCAAATCAAAATGTGAACGAAGCTTACCTTTGGACCTTCTTGTCCTGGTGGTCCCGGAGGGCCAGGTGGACCCTGTTTGGTAAGTAAATGGAACATATTTAAAGCTTGTAAAATTGCATTTTTCCAAACCCACTTTACCACAAACGTCTGATAGACCTCATTTTATGACAGCTATATAACAAGGAAATGTTTTCCCAGTATAATTCTTCATGTGTAATCCCTTCAGGATCTCAAATGTTTTAGAGTTTGAAAACAACATCCTTAATGATGCTTAACAATGTCGATGGCATTCTTTGAAGGAAATACTGTTATTCTTTAGACCGTTACAAACCAAAATTATGACTGATATTTTTCAGCAGATTTCAATGCATCTGCACAATGTGCCATCAGGGTTGGTGGTTCGATAATCATCTCAGAGTGATTTCAGTGTTGATAGAGATGACCGCAAAGTCTTGCAGACATTGAAAACGACAAAACTCCTAATTTTTCCTCCCATTTCGTAATTGCTATGACAAAACACAGACGTTCAAAGAAAGGCATCATCCAGAACATTTAAACAGACATTATAAATGTAACCACAAGAACCATTCATTAAACAACCCAGATGCACATTGCCAGAGGAAGAATATCAACAAACAATTCAACCAAAAATTTTCTGTTGTATTACAAAAACACTTATTTGAATCATTTTTAATAAGCCATGTTTACTTCAATGTTTTATACATAATTATTCATACAGGCCTTCATTCCAAAGAGCCAGCATTTAGATAATAAACCGAGCAGGACCCAGTACTGAGGTCTGAGGAACACCCTGCTGTAATGGCAGAGTCTGAGATCTGTTAGCCATGTTTACTTCAATGTTTCATAGATAATGATGCGTACATGGCACAGCCTTTTGATACTGCTACTGCCAATACAAACAAAAGACATCATCTGTATAGTATAAATGAAAACTGCTTTAGAAAGGGTCATGAATGACCTCCTCGTCATAGTTGATTCTGATGGTTTGTAGCACTTTTTGTTAGGATTTTAGTGCTGCATTTGATAAAATATATATAATTTTATTGTTGGAACTGGATTGAACCTTTTCGTGCATACCATCACACTGGTGCGATCAGCCTTGGTTCCTGAAGTGTATGATCACACCGGTGTGATTAGAACTTTCAGAGCACATGTCATCAACTGTTTCCTCAGCTGTAACCTATCTAGACTTCACATCACTGGAGGAAAGGGCTTTACCCAGCATATAACAAATAATACAATCATTACAAAACGATTTAAAAGACAAATATGTGTTCTATCACATATTTGAGAATCGGAGTATCTGCAATTTCACAATATAATTAGAACATGTGTCAATATTTACAGAAAAGGGCAAAAAGAAAAAAGTTTGATATATACATAGATCATTGGGGCTGGTGGGTCACGTGATAAACTTGACGCGCCCCCTTGGGAATTTTAGAACACAATGGATTCTATGTAATGGTCACAAAAATAAACCGGCAGGAGGGTCAGCTGGACTATTTAAAAGTCACATATGAAAGGGTTAACAGTATATTCCAGAATGCTACTTGTTTTTCTATCTGAACACAAAATTAGATGGAATTTAAGGCGTGAAGTTTATATTCGTGATTTGACGAAGCCACAATTCTTTCAGAAATCAGATACAGATAAAAAAGAAGGAGCATTCCTAAGCAGCCAATGAGTCCTGTATCTGATTTTTGAAGGAAGTGCGGTTTAAATCAAACACAGAAATTAAATAAACCATGCTTCTGGGTAATATTCCAAACAGCCAGCGTTTAGCTTCTAAACAGAGCAGGACCCAATACTGAGCCCTGAGGAACACCCTGCTGTAATGGCACAGTCGGAGATCTGTTATCCATGTTTACTTCAACGCTTTTATAAATAATGATGCATACAATACAAACAAAAATCATGATTTGTTTAGATTTTTGCAGGATTTAGTGCTGACATTAAATAAAATATATAATTTTATTGCTGGAACTGGATTTCTGGCACTGCATTGAACTGGAACTGAAAATATGATCTAAAATGTTGCCAGTTTTTTCTACCTGAACACCAGCACATTTCAGACTCATTACAGCCAATACATCAGAGTGTTCTTCAGGGCTCAGTACTGGCGCCTGCTCTGTTTAGAATCTAAATGTTGGCTTTTGGAATATTAGGAGCATGGTCTGGGAAATCCTTGCTATGTAAAGAAATAGCACTAGGGTTTATTTAACTTCAGTGTTTGATGGAATTCGAGGCTTGAAGTTTAAATTTGTGATTTGGCTAAACAACAACTCCTTCAAAAATCTGATACAGAATTCATTGGATGCTTAGAAACGTTCCTTCTTTTGATAGTTTTAAAAAACTATACTCGAAAAACTTTAATTGTGGCTGTGTTTATTGTATCAGATGTTAAGTATTATTTATATTTCATTCTGTAAAGCATTTTGTAATAATTTTATTATTAGAAAGATGCATTGCATGTAATTAAACGATAAAATAATACAATTAATAAAACTAATGAAATGAATCGCATTATATAAAAAGATCAAACTCCATAAACAACCGTTATATTGAAACTTCAATGCTTTTGGCAACTGCAAAATCATGAATTATTAATCTGAATTAAACTATTGTTTTCATTTCACACGCACACATAGTGAGTATTTGTTAGGGGTCAAGATCAGCCTTAAATAAAAAAAAATAAATAAATAAACAAAAAATAAAATAAAATAAAATAAAATAAAATAAAATAAAAATTAAATTAAATTAAATTAAATTAAATTAAATTAAATTAAATTAAATTAAATTAAAAATTTTAACATTAAAAATTAAAATAAATTAAATTAAATGTTTAAATAAAATCAAAAATTTAAATAATGTAATAAAAAAATTAAATAAATAAATAATTTAAAAAAGGATTTAATAAAATTAAAAATAAAAATAAACAAAACAAAACAAAAAACAAGAAAAAAAATAAAAATAAAATAAAATAAAATAATAAAAAATATTAAATAAAAGCACAAATAGCAACCCATGCTACAGTATGGTTACCGAGACACTGATGGTTTTGATGGCCTGCCAGAAAAAAATAAGTCAACCAGATTTTCAGAACATGTAATGACATTTGGTTTTAATATAACCATGCATTTATGGTCATCTGAGGTTTGCATAATTGCATAGCAGGAAGTCTATCCAGTAACAACAAATTAACATGAATCCCAAACTGGCAAAAGTAATAGTTGTTGAGAAGTTTTCCAAGCAATAACCATTAATACAAACCACAGCTCACCTGAAAGGCATCTAAGAGTTTTCCATTGAAGTCGATGATGTCACCAGATGCTGACATGCCTTTCTCACCGGGGCGACCCTGATTTGATGAAAACATTTCTGGTCACACAAATGTGCACATTTTCTCACATTTTAAGAGCTACAATTAGTGGCCACTTTATTAGGTACACCTGTCCAACTGCACGATAACACAAATTTCTAATCAGCCAATCACATGGCAGCAACTCAATGCATTTAGGCATGTGGACATGATCAAGACGATTTGCTGCAGTTCAAACCGAGCATCAGAATGGAGAGGAAAGGTGATTTAAGTGTCTTTGAATGTAGCATGGTTGTTGGTGCCAGACGAGCTGGTCTGAGTATTTCAGAAATTGCTGATCTACTGGGATTTTCACGCACAACCATCTCTAGGGTTTACAGAGAATGGTGAGAAAAAGAAAAATATCCAGTGAGTGGCAGTTCTGTAGACGCAAATGCCTTGTTGATGCCAGAGGTCAGAGGAGAATGGCCAGACTGGTTCAAGCTGATAGAAAGGCAACAGTAACTCAAATGACCACTCGTTACAACCGAGGTCTACAGAAGAGCAGCTCTGAATGCACAATATGTCCAACCAATGTCCAGGCGGATGGGCTACAGCAGCAACGGAACCCACTGGGTGACACCGGGTCCTGTAAGCTAAACTGAGGCCACAATTCACACAGGCTCACCAAAATTGGACTATAGAAAATTGGAAAAACGTTGCCTGGTCTGATGAGTCTCGATTTCTGCTACGACATTTGGATGTAGGGTCCGAATTTGGTGAAAGCAATATAAGAGCATGAATCCATACTGCCTTGTATCAATGGTTCAGGTTTGTTGGTGCTGGTGGTGTAATGGTGTGGGGGATATATAAATATTTTTTGGCACACTTTGGGCCCATTAGTACCAATTGAGCATTGTGTCAACACCACAGCCTACCTCAGGATTGTTGCTGACCGTGTCCATCCCTTTATGCCCACAGTGTACTCCTCTTCTCATGGCTATTTCCAGCAGGATAACACACCATGTCATAAAGTGTGAATCATCCCAGACTGGTTTCATGAACATGACAATGAGTTCACTGTACTCAAATGGCCTCCACAGGCACCAGATCTCAATCCAATACAGCACCTTCAAGATGTGGTGGAGCGAGAGATTCACATCATGGATGTGAAGCCGACAAATCTGCAGCAACTGCGTGATGCTATCATGTCAATATAGAGCAAAATCTCAGAGGAATATTGCTAGTACCTTGTTGAATCTATACCACAAAGGATTAAAACCATTTAGAAGGCAAAAATGGGTCCAACCCGGTACTAGTAAGGTGTACCTAATAAAGTGACCGGTGAGTGTATATACTTTTAATCGAAAGCAATATTTATTGAACTGTGATCTTACATTGCTTCATACAAGGAGGCATAATTCATACTTACTCTCAAGTGGTTCCAAAACTTTATGAGTTTCTTTATTCTGTTAAACACAAAATAAGATATTTTGAAGAAAGCTGAAAACCGGTAACCATTGACTTCCATAGTGGGAAAACATAAATTACAAATGGTTCCAGCTTTCCAGATTTCTTCACAATATCTTCTTCTCTTGTGTTTAATGGAAGTAAGAAAGCCCAACAGGTCTGGAACAAGTGAAGGGTGGATTTTCAAGGATTTTCATTTTGGGGTAAACTATCCCTTTAAAGATTTATTCAACCAATGTTTTAAATATGGCTAAAACTCATGAATTGCATTTTGTAAATTTAACAATGTACTCTGAGGTCCACTTAATAATGTTAGCAGGATGTTTATATCATAAACCATCATAGTAATAGCCTATTTTATACCATGTTTTGGAGGCTTTCTTTGAAACTTTCCGTTTTAATGGACGGAAACCATTTCGGTAGCTTGGTTTCAATAAAAGCTGTTTTTGGACTAAATGGGAAGTTCGAGTTCCAGAAACTTAAAGCTTCAGGAACATTTGATTATTTAGTACAATGACCTGATTTAAGTGAAAGGAATAATTTTTAAAATGTTTTTTTCAGCTTAATAAGAGCTCATTTAAATGTACATGACACAGCTTTTTTACATTAGGTCACATGACTAGCCAAATACCACTCAGTTCATTAGTGCATTTCTACTAATGAAAAAAATATATATATTCAAAAAATATATATATTCTGCATAATTTAGTCCAAAATCACTGCCAGTGTGTGAGTGGGCTTTATTTATAGTGTAATTTACAAATATTTAACATTATTAACTATCAAGATACTAACTTATGTCATCTGTATGATACTAAGCTCTTTGATCAGATTAAGTTATAAGCATTTCATTTATTTTGAAGATCTGAAGTAAACGATCAATTGTATGGTAATAAAGTTCACACAAAAGCATGTCGAAGTCACTTACCAAATTACATTTAAATGTTAAGGCACTTTCTAACATTAAATAACGACAATAACCAGTCACACAATCACTTCTGCCAATAACAATTAACCATTTTGATTACATCACTCCCCACTTTACATTAGATTCTCTGTAAAATCGAATACTCTCTATAATCTGAAGCGTCAGCTGTAGTCACTGTGTGCTGTGAAGGGACTTTCACACCGGCTGTGGAAAGCACTGCTCTATGAAACACATTCATTTTAATAGGTGCAAAAGCAGTGGAGTGCACCTTTGATTAGCTGACAGGGCATTTTAATGTTGTATACTTGTTCCTGCTGCTTTCAATAGTGCTGCTGTGTTGTCATGACAACGTAAATGATCTCTTTTGACTTGTTTACTGTAAATACAATTGTACTTTTAATAACTGTGTGTGTGTTTGTGTTTTGTCAGTATAGTTTAATGTTGAGCTACATTTAAAAATGTCCTACAAAATTATATTATTTAATAAAACATAAAACAATTATAACATTACAAAGCAATCATTTCAGTTATTTTTTTAGTTAAGTGAATCCAACGTTTTTGGTTTTGGTTTCAGCCCAGAATTTTCATTTCGGTGCATCTCTAATATTTTCCATACGGCGAATGGGACATTGTGCACTATATAGACAGTGTAAATATGCTTTTCTTTGTGGTAAATGGAGTGTGATTTCACATTGTTTCAGGTATTATTACAATTTTGTAATAACGAAAATCAAAATTCACATTAAAAAAATCTCTCACCGTTTCACCCTGAGGCCCTTGTTCTCCAACATCACCTTTATCTCCCTGAAAAATATATGAAGCCCAAATCAAACCATACAATCAAGCACACCAATGTTATCTAGTTATTCCATGTCTGGTACAAGAATCACTATAAATACAATATATACAGCTGAAGTCAAAACTATTACCCCTTCAAGTTAAATTTTTAATTATTTTAAAGATATTACCCCAAACGCAAAAGCACAGTACTTAATATGTTAATAGATATTTTTCATGATTCTAGTTTTCAGCTTGAAAAGCTATTTAAAGGCTGAATTGGGTTAATTAGGGAAGCTATGGTTTTAGGCAAGACATTGTATAACGATGGTTTGTTCTGTAGACAATCAAAAAACAATATTACTTAAGGGGCTAATAACATTGACCTTAAAATGTCTTTAAAAAAATTAAATACTGGTTTTATTCTAGTCGAAATAAAAGGTAACACTTTATAATAACTACACACTATGAATCATGTACTAAGCATTAGCATATAGTGATTTCATTATCTGTTAAGCATTAACTAATTAAGCGTTAGTTTATAACCGCAGCTACAAAAGCTCTATTCTTGACTTACAAACATATTTAAAATGTGCTTAATAATTGTATTTTCATACTTTGTTAATGATTTATTTTTCATTACTAAATTAAGTATCACAATATTTACAAACCATTTGTATTTAAGAGTAGGTGAGGGTTTTTAGGATAATTCAGAATGAGTCAGTAAATGATTGATAAACTATTGAAATCAACATTTATATGTCTTATTATTCAGGCATATATTAATGGTTACTATGTATGTTAATAAATGCCTTATATACTCAACTTCATCTAGTTTTGTGACCTAATCTAAAGTGAGGACTATTCATGCTTTATAAAACCTTTATAAATGACAAATAAAGGCTCAATTAAATCAAAAACAGGAAAAATGACATTATTCATTCCTGTTCATTTAAAGATGCTCAAATGAAACGGTACTTTAAATGAAAAATAAATCTTTGCAACCTGATCTAAAATAAAAATCACTGTAGAGTTTAAACATTGCATCTTATTACATTGTTAAATTATTATATTGTTGTTGTTGTTTTATCCAGTTCTTTGTCGCATTTTGACACTCCTGTTTTTCGGCAATGTTTAAACTTTAAAATAATTTTACTTTTTAGGAAAGATTGCAAAGATTATTCTTCATTTAATTCTGATAGTCCTCACTTTATATTACTTCACAAAACTGTGTGAAGTTAAGTTAATAAAGCATTTACTAACATATTAGTTAACTATTAGTATGCCTGAATAATAAGACATATAAACGTTTATTTCCATAGTTTATTAATCATATACGAACTCATTCTTAGGCCCACATGGAATCTGCGCGCGCAGAATTCCGCAGATTTTCAGCAGATTTCTGCATATTTTTAGCCCATTATTAATTCTGTTTATTTACTTGAGTAAATGTGTAAATCTGAATTTATTCAGTTTTTATTCAGTCATATATATATATTACTTTTTATTTAATATATTAAGGTTTTAGTTATAATACTCCGCTGGATACTCCCAAAATAATTCTGCAGAAATCCACAGATTTGTACCAAAATCCTCTGCAGAAATAGCAAAAACGTCCGCAGATTCCGTCTGGCCCTGCTCAGTCTGAATTATCCTAAAAACCCTCAACTACTCTTAAATACAACTGGTTTGTAAATAATGTGATACTTAATTTAGTAATGAAAAATAAATTATTAACTAAGTATGAAAATACAATTAGCACATTATATAGGTGCTAATATGTCAAGAATACAGCATATGTAGCTGCAGTTATAAACTGCTTACTAACGTCTATTAAGGTAGAGTTAATGCTTAACAAATAATGAATTCACTAGATACTAATGCTTAGTAAATGATTCATAGTGTGTAGTTATTATAAAGTGTTACCAAATAAGACTTTCTCCAGAAGAAAAAATATTTTAGGAAATACAGTGAAAAATTCCTTGCTGTTAAACATCATCTGAGAAATATTAAAAAAAGGAAATCACAGGAAGGTGAATCATTTTGACTTCAACTGTATGATAGAAAGAGCTTCACTCAGCGCTCACCTTCAGCCCTGGTAGCCCATCGATTCCTCTCTCACCCTGAAAGCCTCTTTCTCCCTGCTCGCCCTGCCAAACATATACAGAGCTTTTAAATCAATAAAGAGCAGATTGGAGAGAAAGACTGAAGCACTTATGCTTGAACAGAGCAATCAGGTCCATATGAAGGCCATTACTCTATGAAATCATTCCTATTGTGCTTCTAATGATCAGCTAATGGTCAGATGGTATGACGAAACTGAGCACAAGATCAAACATTAAAATTTGTGATGAGAGGACAGAATTAAATCTGTGGCTAAAAAATGAAAAACAGAAGATAAATACACAATATTTTTTCCCAAAATGTTATTGTGTGTTTTATATTTAACAATCACAATTCAAGAAATTAAATTAAAGGGAAGCTATTTTGTAAAAATCCCTTTAATAAGGGGTTATACAATGTGTTGTTACAGCCAGTCTATAATGTTACAAATTAATTAATTCTATAGTCTATAGAAACACTTTGATTCCCCGATTGTATGTGTTATCAGAGGGGGAAAGCCCCTGTCATTAGTGACAATCTCTCCCTCATTAGCATAAACAGCCCTAAGTAAGAAGCAGCCATCCGCCATTAGAGTTTTCACAGCTGCTGAAGATAACGTCAGCGACTGATTCCGAGTTCAGACTGCACGGTTTTCAAAGTAGTCACATCACAGATGTTTTCTCACTGCATGACTATGTGGAGTAGTGTTCCGTCGCTTCTGTTCACACTGCATGACTTTATATTAGAAAGAATCGCAGACAACTTTGCAACGCAGGCTTATTGTGGAAACGTAGCCGAGCGGACATTTCTGGAAACCGCAAAATACGTCCCAGGAGGTACGTATTCGAGCAGTTTTTGTTTTCGCGAATCTGCGAGAGGCCGCTGTACACGCTTTTTCGCGTCTCGGACACCTCTAGGGAGCGCGCGCCATTCGCGCCCGCGCTGTTCTCATGTGAAAAGCCGCCGGAGGCCGCTGTGGAGCGACCGTCCGTCCGACTGACTGGCTGGCCAAACGGATATTGTGGTCGATGGTGTCAAATGCAGCACTGAGATCAAGTAAAACTAGTAACGAGATGCACCCTCGGTCAGTGGCTGAGAGTAAATTGTTGGTTAAAGAGTAAATTTAGGTTTAAGGCGATACTCATGTCTCATCACAAAGGGGCAAACAAAACTGACATATAGCCTGCAATCCTTGCACAACATAAAGTTTTATCTGTTCTCTCTCTCTCTTGGTAGTTCCCAATTTAAACATAAGATTTGTGAAACCAGATATAAATTGAATGGGAACAGTCGGGTCGGGTAGAAAATTATTCTAAGCAGGCAGCGGGTAAACAAAGACTGAATATACAATGGGAGCGGTCGGGTGCGGAATAAAACGTGGTAGGAGCAGGTAGCAGACCTCCACTCTAGAGACATCAGAGACTTATTTTACATCTTGTAAAAAGGGACATAATAGATTCCCTTTAAAATAGTTTGCTTTTATATCATAACGGTAAACAAAACTGGGGCAAGAATCCTTCTGACCTTTGTCCCTGGGGGTCCCTGTGGTCCTGGGTAACCCTGATCACCAGCTTCACCCTGTAAAAGTGACAAGTTGCATGTCAAGTAAGGCAACAGATCCTTTCTTTTGTGTTGTGATGTTCATTTTAGTGAAACCTGGTTCTTCCAGACAGTTGTTGATTGGACGAAGATCTGATCTGATGTTACACTCACTAACGTCAATGGCGTTCACACAAAGAATGATAACAATAACTATAACAGTTGTGTCCAGACCTGTGATAATGCTCTGCTTATTGTAAGCTTGTGTCCTTCAGTTTCAAAGTAATGAAAATGGATGTGATCTGCAGCTGCTGTACATTTCTCAAAGACATCAAGGGAAAACAGATGTTGCTGGGTCGATGAGATCCTTCAAAGATCACTGGAACTAGGAGAATTTGTCACTCTGCTTAAAGTTATATCAATATCAGATTTAAGATTTCTTTGCAGTTGCATTTATGTCCTCAGCTTGTATATTTCAAGTGCATTTAACCAGTGGTTCTCCTCATCCACCACCAGTGTGCAGCATCCAACTGAATGGCAGCCATTTTGCGCCAGACCGCACACCACACACCAGCTGATTGGTGAAGAGGAGACAGAGATAAAGCCAATTGGAATATGAGGATGGTTAGAAGGCCATGATGGACAGAGGCCAGTGGGCAGATTTGGCCAGAATGCCGGGGTTAAACCCCTACTCTTTTTCGAAGGAAATCCTGGGATTTTTAACGACCACAGAGAGTCGGGACCTCGGTTTAACGTCTCATCCGCTAGATGGAATGTAACTTCAAATGAACTTCAAATAAAGAAAGACAACGGTGAGGTATTCTATGCTTTATATGATTTATAATGATCTGATCTAGGTGACGCAGAGTAGCACGTTCACCTCAGAGCCATAAGTTCGCTGGGTTGCTGGTTCGATCCTCGGCTCAGTTGGCGTTTCTGTGTGGAGTTTGCATGTTCTTCCTGCTTTCGCATGTGTTTCCTCCAGGTGCTCCGGTTTCCCCCACAGGTGAATTGGGTAGGCTAAAATGTCTATAGTGTATGTGTAGTGTGTGTGTATGGGTTTCCCAGTGATGGGTTATGGCTGGAAGGGCATCCGCTGCGTAAAACATGTGATGGATAAGTTGGCGGTTAATTCCGTTGTGGCGACCCCGGATTAATAAAGGGTCTAAGCCAAAAAGAAAATGAATGAATGAATGAAAAAAAATAAACAGTAAGTATTGACATCCATAGTAGGGAAAACAAATACTATGGAAGCCAGTGATAACAGGTTTCCACCATTTTTTTTAAATATCTTAATTGTTTTATAACAGAGTCACAAATGTTTGAAGAGAGCATTAAGAGTTTAAAGCTTGTCGCACCTCTAAAACGAATGTACTTTTAGTACTTTCAGTTGCAGGGCTCGCTCTTAGGCCCTTTCCTCTTTGTATCTGCTCCCCCATAGTTCAATAATCAGAAAGTATAGCTTGTCATTTCAATTTTATCAAGCCAGATTTATTTACCAATCAGAAAGGCTGATACCATCAAACCCCTACTTGATTCACTTAATGATATAAACATGTCAGGGTTCTGCCACTCTGGTCTTGTAAATTCTTGTTTTGGTGGCAGAGCTCGGACACTACCCATGTCTGGTCCTGTTTCTGTCTCTGTGTGCGCGCGCGCCGTCGTGGGTGTACGCGGAGTGTGCGCGCTGCCGCTTGATGTGGCCGCGCGCGCTCTGCGTCCGTCAGACGCACGCACTCTTGTACTAGTGTTTGTGTTTGTTCTGTCAGCATTGCGCTGCTTTATTCTCGGCGCTTCCGTCTAGTTGGTTTCAGTTTTGGTTGGCGCTGAGATGAAGCATGCGCGTTGCTTATGTGTGAGCGCACGATAAGGTGTTTATCTATCGTGTACTCGTGTCTTGCGTCTCTTGTCAAAGCACGTGGCTCGGTGTATACATTGTGGTCACGTGCTTTTGTCGTGTGCTTCAGTGTTGTGCTTGTCTTGTCATGAGCATGCAGTTAATGAGTTCTCTCATTGGCTGCATGTTCTTGTCCTGTTTTATGTGAGCGCATGGCTTGTGTTGTCTCTGTGTCATGTGCTCTCCTGTCTATTGTCTAGTCCCACCCTCCTTGTTAACTCATTATTAGTTTGTCATGTTCACCTGTGTGTCAATTTACTTTTGCTTTATAATCCCCTCATGTTTTCAGTCCTGTGCCAGTTCGTCGTCGTTATTTCCATGTCCTGCGCTATCCAGTCCTGTTTGTCCTGCCAGCCCATCCAAGTTTGTTTGAGTGTTTGTTTTATAGTTATGTTTTTCCCCCTCGGGGTGGTTTTTGTTGTCCTTTTTGTTTTATTTTTATTAATAAATACCATCTTATGTTGCATTTGAGTCCTTGCTCCCTCATCCTTCCTGAAACCCTGACAAAAGACTCTTGATTTTTATAGGTTTTAATGAATAAACGATGGAAGTGATGGCTTTAAGTGGCAGAAAGTTCATTTCCATAAAGTTTGCCTTTCAAAGTCTTGATTTCAGCCACACTTTAATCAAAACAATTTTGCTTTATGCGCATCTCGGGCTTAAAGCTTGCCTCACCTATAACAAAAAATATACTTTTGGTTCTTTCAGTTGCAGGGCTCGCTCTTAGGCCCTTCTCCATTTCTCTCTGTATCAATAATCTGAGGGCATGGCTTGTCATTTCACTTACATCACACCAGATTTATTGTCCAATCAGAAAGGGTGATATCGTAAATTTTTATAGGTTTTAATGAATAAACAACACACGTGTTGGTTTTTAGTTGCAGAAAGTTTAATTCCATTAACTTTGCCTTTCAACCAATTTTGCTTTATGCGCATTTGGGCCTTAAAGCTTGTCGCACCCCTAAAACAAATGTAGGTTTAGTACATTCAGTTGCAGGGTTTGGTCTGAGGCCCCTCTCATTTTTCTCTCTGTATCAGCTCCCCCATGGTTCAATAACCAGAAAGTATAGCTTTTCATTACATTTTCATCCAGTCAGATTTATTTACCAATCAGAAAGGCTTATACATTCATACCGCTTCTTGACTGTATAATTGATATAAAGACTTGAATGGCTCTTGCTTTCTTTAATGAATAAACAACCAACGTAATGGTTTTAATTTCATTTCCATGAACTTTTCAGCTGATTTCAGCCTACTTTAATCAAAATTTGATCAAAATTTAAGACTCAAAGCTTGCCGCACCACTAAAACAAATGTACTTTGAGTTACGTCATAAAGACTTTCCCTCCAGCCACATCTAAAGGCCACTTTACAATATTCACAGATAAAAATAATCAAGTCCCTGTGTTTTTTCTAATATCCTGTTTCATTTAGAAATAAATCAAATTACCAGAAGTAAAAAGGGTTGCGGACACCGTTTCGTAGAACTATTCATGCGGCTCTAATACAAAGACGAACGGTATATTCCCATAGTATGTTTCTCATCTTAGCTTCTCACACACAGACATGCACTAAAACATTAAGACGAAACTGATATCAGAACCTATTCCAGTCAAACATGGCAGAAACGGATTCAAGACCTTCGAGTAACCAGACGGCGGTGTGTTTTAAGGACAAGCACTTACCAGCACAAAGGGCAAAACGCTCAAACATGCTGTTCACATTTGTGCCAAGAGGAATGAATTTAGTCTTTCAGAAAATTGCGAAATCATTTTCCTAAAAACACATCCAAACATCCTGCCTGTGCTTTCATCTTACCGGATTTCCTGGTAAACCTCTTAGTCCCTGCGGAGAGAGAGAAAACAGTTTTAAAAGAAAGTAGCATTTAATGCTGTGTTTCTCAACCATGTACCTGGAGGACCACCAGCATTGCATGTTTTGGATGTCTCCTTTGTCTGTAACACCCTTTACAGCTCTTTCAGTCTCCGCTAATGAGCTGAGGATCTGAATCGGGTGTGTTTAATTAGGGAGGTATGGAAAATGCGCAGGGCTGGTGGTTCTCCAGGAACGTGGTTGAGAAACACTAATTTATTGGACGGTTCACCCAAAAATGAAAAATCGCTCACTATTTAGTCTCCCTCAATTGTTTATAAACCTTTATGAGGTTGTTAGGTAAGTCAAGGGTGAGTAAATGAGGACAGAATTTGTATTTTTTAGGTGAACAATCCCTTGAATGATGAATAATATGATATAAGCTGTGAATATCATGCCTGTAGAGTTTAGAAACAGAGCTGGTTGTGCTCACCTGTTCTCCATCTTGTCCTGGAGCACCCTAGACAGACAGACAGACAGGATTTAAGTCCTACTTTAATACAGCAAATTTTTACAATGTACCATTCTTTAAATAGTGTTTGATTGATTCCAGGGGCTCGGTTGTGACATTTCATCTGATTTTCATGTTTAAATAGTAAAAGTCCATGCCAACTTTCAGATTTATAAAACATGTCTATGGCATGGTAAAGTGCTTAGTGCTATGTCAGGTTCTGAGTCGACAGACTTTTCCTTGTGGCATAATCAGAGTATTCAAAATTCTTGACGCTTGCCATTCTCATGTACAGGATTTGGACATTTCGGAATTGAGTAGTTTAAAGGATTGGGTCAACCAAATATATTTTATTCATTATTCACACTTGTGTTGTTTCAATCCCCTGAGACCCTCATCTTTAGAAAACAAGTTAAGATATTTTAGATGAAATCAAGGAGCTCTCTGACCCTCCATAGACAGCAATGGTCCCGACGTTTAAAGTGCAGAAAAAATAATCACGATGCAAAAATGTATTATTTGATTCGTTAACAAATAGGAAAAATCATGACCATTACAAAAACATAAAATTAGGTGGAATTTATTGTTTTCTTTTGAATATGTTAAAACAAAATGTTAACATATTGGATTATTTAATAATTTAATAAAAAGAAAAAAATCATAAAACTGTTATAAATAATTTAATATAATCATTAAAAATATTCATAGTAGTGGAATATCTTTAAATATGTTAAAATAAAATTATAATATAGATTATTTATTTATTTAACAAGGAGAAAAAAATAATAACCATTAAAAATATCAAATTTTGTGGAATTTTATATATTTTAAAATATGTTAAAATAAAATTTTAATATTGATTATTTAATTGTTTAATAAAAAGGAAAAAACATAAACATTAAAAATATAAAAAATTGTGGTATAATTATGTTAAAATAAATGTTAATATTGAGTTTGTACTGATTTAATTAAAAGGAAAAATTCATAACCATTAAAAAAAAAGATTAAATTTAGTGGAATATGTTTTTAATATGTTAAAATAAACTTTTAATGTTGAATAGTTAATCGTTTAATAAAAATGAAAAATCATAACCTTTTAAAATGTAGTGGGAGTTATATATTTTTAATCTGTTAAAATTAAATTTTGGGCATCATGGTGGCGAAGTGGGTAGCACAATCACCCCACAGCAAGATGGCGTCTCTGGTTCATGCCTCGGCGGGGTCGGTTGGCATTTCTGTGTGGAGTTTGCATGTTCTCCCCATGTTGGTGTGGGTATCCTCCTTGTGCTTTGGTTTCCCCCACAAGTCCAAAAACAGGTGGTATAGGGGATTTGGGTATAGGTGTATGGGTGATTCCCAGTTCTAGGTTGCAGCTGGAAGGGCATCCGCTGCATAAAACATATGCTGGATAAGTTGGCCATTCATTCCGCTAGACTAAGCCGAAAAGAAAATGAATGAATGAGTCTTTTCAATACTTTCTGAAGTACCCAAGGGGAGTAAGGGGCAAGAAATCTCTCCAGAAATTTCAAAGATAAACTAAATTTGTATGGGTTTGAATGTCACTGAGTAAATCATGGCAGAATTTTCATCTTTATATATATATATATATATATATATATATATATATATATATATATATATATATATATATATATATATATGTGTGTGTGTGTGTGTTCAGCTGAAAATCCCTTTATAAACGTAAACTGTCCTCCCATTTGTTTCTTATACGTTTTGATGAAAGTTTGAAAAATGAAATTTAAAATGAAACATGAAATTTCTGTCATGAGTTACTCATCCTCAGGTGGCTGCACACCCTTGAGTTTATTTTTTTCTGTTGAGCATAAAAAAGTCATTTTCTTTTCGTTTGTGTTCAACAATAGCAACTCATGCTATTGTTAACTCATAACAAACTCAAGGCATGGGCCACCAAACCAATTCCTGGAGGGCCGGTGTCCAGCAGATTGTATCCCCAACCATAATCAAACACACCTTAACAACCTAATCAAGGTCTTACTACTTGAAATCCTGGCAGGTGTGTTGAGGAAAGTTAGAGATAAACCCTGCAGAGACAACGGCCCTCCAAGACCAAGATTAGAGACCCCTGCATTAAGCTCTGGAACAATTTGAGTGAGAGTAAAACGTGTCAGAATTGACCTTTTTGGGGTTTTTGCTTGATTGGATATGGTTGAGGCCAAAAGTTAACGAGAATTATTTATATTATTTATTAACTTTCACATTTATTGTATTTTATAAACGCCTACCCCCACTTCAAACCAAAACCCAACCATCATAGTAATGTAAAAACAGTAGTTGTACCGAGTGTTATTTATGCTATCTATTAAATTACCCAATAAATTGTATTTTTAATGTCTACCCCTATGTTAACCCTAAACCCACAGTACAGTAAAATATTAGATATTGTTATACAGTGTCATAAAAAATGCCTCTATAATTGATGTGCATATCGCACTTCTGATCGGCTGTTTATCCGATCTAGACTTTACCCTTTTTAGGTTACCTATCATTTTAAACTGCATTTTTTTGCTCTTAAAAGTATTACATTTTAAATTTCAAGTGGTTCTAACCTTGTATGAGTTTCTTTTGTCTGTTGACCACAAATGAAGATATTCCGAAGAATGTTGGAGTCCACAATCCATTGACATTCATAGTAGGAACAAAAATACCAGGTTATGCATGTCAATGCTGGTTTTCAACATTCTTCAAAATATCTTCTCCAGTAGAAAGAAACTCAAATAGGTTTGAAAAAAAGTTGAAGGAAAGCAAATGATGACATAATTTTCATTTTGTCTCAACTATTTGTGTAAAAACCGGTGTGTTTGTAATCGTTCCACTAGGGGGCAGTGATGTACAGCTTTGGCTATTTTGCTTAAATATTGTCCATGTGATGTTCAGCAAACACCTGCTCACATCAATAAAATTGTTATGTTCCACATTCTTTTATAACAGAAATCAGCATGTTTGTCATATACAGAAAGAGACAGACCATAAATAACAAGCATCTTTAAGAGTGCATCCTGGGTAAGTGTTTGATACAGTAAACTCATCATGATGTCAAACAATGGCGTTCATTTTGTAATCGATATTCTTGTACCTAAATTATCTTCAGAATGATCGAAAGTATGGCACGCACACACACACACACACACACACACACACACACACACACACACACACACACACACACACACACACACACACACACAATCATGTCAAATGTCGTATTTTATGCCAAGCAGACTTCAAAGCTGGTATCCAGCCACAATACAGAGAGACATAATTTTCTGTTCCCTGTCAAAAAATGAGCAAAACCAGAGGAAGCAGTTGGGAAAATCAGAAGCCTTCCTCATCCTCCCTTCAAGCTGTGCTTCTTAACAAGGCGGTTTCAAAAGCGCAAAACATAACAATGGGAGATAGCAACTAGCTGGTGAGTCGCTGTCAGGGTAACATCTGTGATTAACATGCTGCAGATTTTCATCGAATTCAGGTTTCGTGAAACGTTTCTTTACCCAAAAGCTTGACGACAGAGTAACAGAACATGCCTCATTGTTTTATTCACAGGACTTTCGTGGGGAAAAAGGAGTTGTGCGTGTCCTTAAGCTTTTTTTTGACTCATTACCGCAAAAACATATCCGTAAATTAGCCGGGTTTTTATTTATATTTTATTTTTTTGTATTTTATAATTAATTTATTTATGCTTTTCAGTTGCATTATATGACCGAAATTAACAACTTATAACATTAAAAACTTCAAAAAAGGGACTTTTATTGACATTTTTAATTGTTCAATGTGATATTTTCTGGTGTTGTAAATTACAGTGCTAATGCAAACACTGGTAATAAACTGACAGTTGTGTAGGTTTTACACACTTAATTCTCAATTTATTATTTCTTATATAATATTGTTTCAAACTACTAAAATGTCAATAAAAGGCATTTTGTTAAACTGTGTTCAATTTTTTTTAAGCCGTCAAGCTTTTTCAAGCTCCCAAAAGGCAAATAAACCAACAAAACACGTGAATCACGAAATGCAGCACCAGTTTAACATTTAACAGAAATGTTTAAAGTGTATGATATGGACAGAATAAGCAATCAAATAAAAATTAAAATAATATTTTAATAAATTACATATTTGATAAACAAAATTGATGGAGAAAATTAAAGTATCCTTGCGTTATTGGTGTTAATCTGGCACTGGTGGTGATTTTCCTAATTATTTTACAAACCTTAGTGACTGTCAGCTTTACTTTTCAGTTTTTACTGTCCTTGCAAGATGGGCTATAATAATAGCTATTCTAAAGTGACTGAAACCCTCAGACAGGTGAAGACAAAGAGAAGATCCTTTTCAGCCACAGCAAGAGAAACTGGCATGTCTAGAATATTGCATCGTTACAATGACAGTAACTCAATCAAGTTTCCCAAAAGGATAGAAAGACAAATGCATGAAAGAACTAGACCTCACGTCATATGATAAAAGATAACTTGCATATCTTTTGATGTAAAAAATGTTTTGGAGAACAAGTTGGAAAGAATTTCTATGGGATATTGGTTTAGCAATGCTTCTGGAATTATTAGGATGATAATCATCTCGACATAGTCTCTTGTTTTGAATGAATTTAGGCTGCAGTGGCCGAATCTTTATCAGAAGAAAGAATCAACAGGCTAAAGGTTAAAGCAGTTTCTTGAAGTTGAAGAGTAATGAAATGGTCAGTCTAGAGTCCTGATTTTAACCTTATTAAAAATCCATTAACGACAACCTTTTGGGATACTGAGAGACTAGTGAGAGACCAGTAAGTAATGTCCTGTGAGAGACTAGCAGAGATGGCGAAAGTACACACATCCTTTACTCAAAGTACAGACACTCATGTTTAAAATGACTTGAATTACTCCCTACGCTTTTCTACTCAAGTAAAAGTAAAGAAGTACGGCCTCAAACATGCACTTAAGTAAAAGTGTCCATTACTACTTTCTGTTTTAGTTTCTTGCTGGTAACTAGACCTCACGTCATATGATAAAAGATAACTTGCATATCTTTTGATGTAAAAAATGTTTTGCTAATTTTCAGCAGAAAACTAGCCAAGCAACATCGCTCAGAACCATTGTGCGACGACACTGCTTAAAAGTCAGCCTGTGTATTAGGGTTGGGTCCATCGCCAATGGCGGGTAGAGATCATGCTAAGCTGACATTGCGATCCATCACCCTACCCTGTCGCAGCAGCAACAAACATCATACCGCTGAAAACGCACATCACGTGACCACACACACATACACACATTCTGGCATACGCGTATATGCGCACGTCTGAGCTCCAGGCAGTCAGTATGGGGTGCTTTGAGCATAAAACTCCAGAGAGCAGTGCACGTCGGACAGTTTATCTAGGATGAGCCGCTGAATTGCATCTCACTTTAGTTAAACTTGTATTAGTTAAATATTTAATTAATCTTGTCTCTATCCAATGACTCTTCTGTCTTTTGAATCCATCAGGTAACGTGTCACAGTGTCAGTACACTGCTTTAATCATACGCTTTCACGATTGAACTTAGTAATTTTAACGAAAACCCCAGATACTGTTGGTTGGTTATAACAACACAGATCAGACATAGAAATCTGTAACAACACTGATCAGACACAAAGAAAATCTTTCCCGCAGAAAAAAAGTGATTGACAGGTGGTAATTTGTGTTCAGCTTATCTTTATTTATTTATGATTTGATTACTTATGTGTAAAACAAAAAAACATGTGGGTTTGGTATCTGATATGGTAGGCTACAAACAATTAATTTGTTATGAATTAATATTAATTCCTAAATAATTAACTGCCGCTTACGATGACGATGCCATCGTATAATGCCAAATTAGTCGACATCGCCCAACCATACTATGTATAATCATCTTGGCACAAATGCCAGGATTCAACCTGTACACTCAAAACAAATGACGTTTGACGTTTGTTCAAACTACTTATTTAAAATAAGATGAAACAACACCATTCTTGAGTTTTTTGAAGGGGGACAACCCAATTGTTTTCTGTTCAATCCCTTTAAATTTGTAAAAAGCAATAAGCAAAGTTAATTATTTCATGTTGACCAAACACAAATCAGTTGTGTGCCCAGCATTTTCTACAGTCTATAGGCAGACCACACCTAAAATTCCTGTTAAATGTAAACAATGAGATTTGTATTATTTCTGGAAAAAGTAGTTCATACATTGTTCTCTAATTTTGATCCCCACTGTATATTAACTTTTTTTGTGTGTTAAATCAGACTAAAGGAAATCTCCCTCATCTTTGCCAAACCCATAAATGTCATATAAAATTAAGTAAAGCAAGTCTAGTAATTTAAAATGTCTGTCAGATGGCCTCTTCATATCTGAATGAAGGACACTTGGCCAGAATAAGCTATAATATGCTGCAGATTTAGTGCCGATAGTCAAAACCTTGGCTTGTGAAAGTAACAGTTTAGGAGAACGGCAGGACATATTGCCTTATCAAGCAAAAACAGAAGGCGGGATGTGCTGGTTTTCTCATAACCTGCCACTGTGCATGAATTATTCCTAGTATTGTGAAAAAAAAAGTAAATAAAATGGACTGCTCAGTTTGACTTCTTGCATAATCGGAGATGGATCTTCTCAAGGATCATGCCAACCTCAGATATATATTAAAAATTAATCTACTTCCAGTGTACGCAAGGGCTGTGCGATTTGGGGAAAATATCTAATTGCATTTTTTTGGATAGATATTGCGATTTCGATTCGATTTGTGATTTAATTTTGTAGTCGAGCTTCAACTCAATAATCTGTAGCGTAGCTTCTTACCGCTAAAATGCAGTGAGTGTGTTAAAAAAGGAACTGAAAAGATATTAACTAAGTTTAACATTTATTCAAATTAGTTTTTAATTATTTAGAAATGAAACAAATTTTTCTCTAGAGCAAAGAGTAAACACAAATAAAATGACCTGACGTTTCTGTAAACATGTTGAACTCAAATTAGGGAGCTAGTGTAGCTTATAGGGTATATGCCAAAGCATGCTAATAGGACTTTTAATTTGCCAGCAACCTAGGTTAAGCGCTTCCGGCAAACTGTATTCAATGCAAAAACTGGCGCATTTAAGGTCTGTTTTCTTTAAAAATCAGCGATCTCCACTGGCTGAGTGATATCCGATATAAAATGGGTCTCGGGTTGTACAAGAAGCACTGCATTAAATTACATTTTCATCCGCCATGTCTTTATAATATGAGCATTTATTTTACCCCAGTATATTTAATGGAGCTTCTGCGCTAGCCTGCCAATTCTGACGGGCGCGTGCGACTAAGCGGCTTTTTGTCTCGTTTTACGCTTGAGCAACTAAATGAATGCCAAAGTTTATTTAACTGAATGTATTTTAATGACATTACAACATCGAAGCTGTAAAAGGAACCATATAAAATGGAAAAAAGTTCAAAATAACAGGTCACCGGAAGTTTATCCGTATGGGAAGAACACTAGCTCGGCATATACCCTATTGTACAAACAAAACAAAAAAATAATAATTCTGAAAATTTAGAAAACTAACATGGCTGAAACAACTCTGAAATTGTACTTTGCTGTTGCTTGCTACTAGATTGAGTTTCACTGGCAATATTTTCAATTGACTTTTTAGCAAGACCCCCTTATAGCTGCCTGTGGTGCTTTTTTAGGTGCTGGTTATTGTGTGGTGGCAACTATTCTTACAAATTACCTGTTTTTGGTCAGTGTCTGTGACTTTGAAACTAAAATATTCTCATATTCCCGATGTCCTGTATTTCTTTAACATTAATTCATCTATTATGCTTCAGAAGTGGCGAATGCTATCATCCCACTCGTAAGCGCTTTCTTGTTTGTTTGTTTTTGTTGTTGTTTTTATCGTGGGCATTCTATATAGTTCGGTTGAATAGAACAAAAGTGTGCTCTCTAAATTGGCTAGTAATGGCCCATTTCAACTGAGTGGTACGGTCTGGTACGGCTCGGTATGGGTCACCTTTATCAGGCTTGCATTTTTACTGCTAAAAGGGTAACAATGGTACCCTTTTGGTGGGTGTGGTGTACGACAGATACTTTCAGTCGATGTCATTCTCGCTCTAGAAAATGTCCACAGTAAAGCTGAATGGGTCATTCACATATCATATGAGAAGCACTTCTCACAAAACAGATGCTTTATACACATATATACTTGTGTATAAATGTTCATGACTTACTTTTCTATGAACATGATTTAATTATAACTGCAGATCATTGATGCAAAATAGCCTACTGTAGTGTCTGCAGTTATATAAAATAAATAAAAAATGCAACATATATGAACACATAAAACCCCTTACAGTCTTCAATATGTTACCAGTTACAGAAAAACTAAATGCAACATATAGCCCTGTCAGTGCAAACCTCTCATCTGTATCATACTCTTCAACAGCACATGTTAGAAAGTAATTCCATCATTCCCACTTTATAATAGTCCAGAAGGTGATGGTAATAGTTAAACATGGCAGTTTGTTCATGTTTGTTGAAAAAATCATTGGCTCCTTAGTTTTTTCCGGCTTCTTTGTTTTTTCGCGCTTCACTCTCGCGTTTGTTTCTGACAGAATCGGATGTCAGAAGCACTTCAATAATCAAGCGCACGTTATTATTATCAGCTGAAGAAGTTCGTTATTTCAAATATAGACTTGCACGCGAGCCCAATCGAGAACGTTTTTTTCATAAAAAACTACAGGGCACAGAGTAGATTCTGCTCTTCTTCTTGGCTTTGTAGCTGTTCATCAAGACGGCGACATGGTTTGTTTGAGCTCAACTCAACCATGGCTTGTTATATGTATATATTATTATGGTGTAATATCTCGACTGTGAATTTAAAACATGGCAGTTGCTTTGTTTTCATACTGGCTTGTTTACGAGCGAGTGACGGATCTCTGTAAACCAATAGCATTTAGCACCGTGTCTAGCTCCGCCTTTTGATACCCTTTTGTCGGGTTAGGTACCCTTTGCAAAGGGTACCCAAAAAGTGGCACGGTATGATTCGCTTTTAGGTACCTTTTGACATAGGAAACAACCATAAAAGCGTACCAAACCGAACCATACCATACCACTCAGTGGAAACAGGCCATAAGATTATCACACAAAGACAGCAGTCACGCATTTGCTCTGGGCGGGGGAAATTAAATATAACATATCACAGCCAATTAGCGATTAGCTAACTGCAACGTTTCAAATCGCGATTGCGATTGAATTTTGATTAAATCCGCAGCCCTAGTCCACACTTAGTCCAAGAAAATCTGTTTTAATGATAAATTAAAAAAATATTAACTTCATTTTAAGCACCTAATGATGGAAACAAACAGTTAAAGTCAGAATTATTAGTGCGCTTTCTTTCTTTTCTTTTCTTCTTTCTTTTCTTTCATATATATATATATATATATATATATATATATATATATATATATATATATATATATATATATATATATTTCCCAACTGATGTTTAACAGAGCAAGGAATTTTTCACAGTATTTTCTACAATAATTTTTCTTTAGAAGAAAGTCTTATTTGTTTTATTCCGCTTTAAGCTGGTATCGAACCGGCAACCATCCACATGGGAATCGCTCTAACAAGGAGGCTAAAGACGATGGCTTCTAGCATCTGTGGCTAGAACCATGGCCCCTAGCGTTAATGAGGTTTACCTGCACAGCACTTACTAGCTGGCCTTCGTTAAACTATATTTTTTTCGATTTGCCTAAATACCATAACTTGTCCAATTAATCTAGTTAAGCCTTTAAATGACACTTTAAGCTGAATACTAATATCTTAAAAAATATCTCGTAAAATATTATGTATGTCAAAAAAAAATAAATCAGTTTTTAGACATAAGTTATTAAAACTAGTATGCTTAGAAATGTGTTGAAAATTTTTTTTTCCGTCAAACAGAAATTGAGGAAAAAATATACAGGGGGGGCTTTTTTAAATCTCTTTTTGGGACATTCAGGAACAGTAGATCTGGTAATGAACAAACAGTGTCCGTGTCTTAACCGAACCAGATGAGTCTTGAGCTTTAAAAACTATATTTGGTTTAGCTTTAGGTGGGTCGCAGCACACTGGCATTTGCTTTGCTTTTCAAACGCCCTGCCGGGGGATATGATGGACTGGATTTGCCCCGTTCCCCTTTAACCTCTCTCTCTCCATCACCCCTGGCTGAGCAAAACACAACCGTCAGATGACTGAGGCCAGAGCAGAGCAATGCTAATGCCTTTAACCTTTAAAGTACAACTCTTATACACCACAGGCTGCTGTACTACAAAAACAGCTTCACGTAATAAATCCAATTGTACATTTAAGGCCCATTTTGGGTAAAAGGTGCCCCCCTTGGTGCGCACTCAAATACAAACAAAGAACTTTGCAGCTTGTTCAAATTACTTGATGAAATGAACTTAAGTAGCAGTTTTTCTTGTTCAGTCCACTTCAATTTATTGGATTTGATTTACTTATTTCCAACATAATTTTTCAATCATTCATTCATTTTCTTACAGCTTAGTCTCTAGTTCAGAGGTCACCACAGCGGAGAGAACCACCAACTATTCCAACATATGTTTTATGCAGCGGATACCCTTTCAGTCGCAACCTAGTATTGGGGAAACACCCATACACTTTCTCATTTACACACACACTCATACACCATGGACAATTTAGTTTGTGCAATTCACCTAACGCATGTCTTTGGACTGTGGGGAAACCGGAGCACCCAGAGGAAACCCACGCCAACACGGGGAAAACATGCAAACTCCACACAGTACAATATTATGTATGTCAAGAAAAAATAAATCAGTTTTTAGACATAAGTTATTAAAACTAGTATGCTTAGAATTGTGTTGAAATTTTTTTTTTCCGTCAAACAGAAATTAGTCTCTAGTTCAGAGGTCACCACAGCGGAGAGAACCACCAACTATTCCAACATATGTTTTATGCAGCGGATGCCCTTTCAGTCGCAACCTAGTATTGGGGAAACACCCATACACTTTCTCATTTACACACACACTCATACACCATGGACAATTTAGTTTGTGCAATTCACGCATGTCTTTGGACTGTGGGGGAAACCGGATTACCCAGAGGAAACCCACGCCAACACGGGGAAAACATGCAAACTCCACACAGTTTTTCAAGTAATTCGATTTTTTTAATGAGACAAGTAAAAATCCTTAGGTTAAGTAATGTATAAGTCTGAAATTTTATACAAAAAAATTAATTTGACCTACAGAAACCCTGATTTCAGGTTTGGTAGATCATTCCATCACCAAGGAACAGTAAAGACTAAAACTCTAGTAAACATTATTATATTTTATGCCTCAGATTGAAGAGGATTTATGGTTTTATAAGATCTGTAATTCCCAGTTTGCTTTGAATGGACTGAAATCAAGTGCATTTTCCAGTAAAGACTTATTAGTTTTTATGTTTATGATTTTTGTGGTTTACATTTTGCTGAAGAGGGGAATTTAACCCTCATATTACTTTTTTGGGGGGTACAGATCAAACTTAGGATATAACATCCCACATAGGATTTAACACAATTCACAAAAAATGTCATTGGATTCAATGTAAAATGCAGTAACCTTTAACAATGATTCTGCTCGCATATTCAACACAGGCTCATTGTGGATATGTACCCCAGTTTACATTATTGGAGAGCGCGAATTTTGTAGCCAGAGCTACCTATGGCTGCATTTCGTCTTTAAAACGAACACTACGGGGCGGTATGATGCCATAGATGACTTCTGTTTCTTTTAGCACTACCAGCTGACCGCTTACCTCCCTACTGACAGCTTTTCCAGTGTCGTTAGTTTGCCCAGTGAACTTACATTTACATTTAGTCACTTAGCAGACGTTTTATCCAAAGCGACTTACAAATGAGGACAAGGAAGCAATTTACACAACTATAAGATCAACAATGAATAAGTGCTGTAGGCAAGTTTCAGGTGTGTAAAGACAGTGTAAGAAGCAAAACATTAGTACAATTATTATTATTATTATTATTGTAGTTAGTGGAGGAGTCAGAGAGGGAATTGCATATTAGTAAGGAAAGTGGAGAACATGGAACGAGGAGCTAAGCTAACCGCGACGGTGGGGTTAGAATTAGGCAAAAATGGTTCCAGAAACCAGGTAAAACAAATGCAAATAATAAATGAATAATAGAAAAAAAGCCTGAAAACATGGTGAAATCACACGGCTGTTACAATTTTATTTTACTAGATTGCTTTTGAAAACACTATTGGTTGGGTTTAGGGATTAGGGTTAGTCAGTCAGCCAGTAGCAAGCTTGCCTGGTCGGCTGAAGTGTATATTGTGCCCTTGGTGGATTTACACGAGAAGAGGACTAGCAAGAGAAATTTGAGATCATCAAAAAGCATACACGGTGGCCTCTGGTGGATTCGCAAAAACAAAACCTGTGAGCAGACGTACCTCCAGTTACGAATTTTGCTGTCCCCAGAAATTTAGACCTGGGTACATATTCGTATTGAGCCTGGGTTGCGCATATTAGAACGCAAATCAGGCATGTAAAAATACTCGGAGGTCCTTACTTGCTCTCCTTGTGGGCCACGGGGACCATCCTTCCCCGTGTTTCCTGGGGGTCCTCGTGCACCGGGTGCTCCAGGAGGGCCTGGAGGTCCAGGTGGGCCAGCTTGTCCTTGATCACCCTGATGAAAACATACAGACATGTGATACAGAATAAAGTCTTCAACAGAAAAAGACAAAAACAAGAACTAGAAGAAAAAGTGAATTTTATTTGTTGTTTATTTATATAAGTAATTTGATTTATATAATAGTAGTTCATAAATAAGTACTTTATTTATGTTTTTACACTTCAGGAATGGAGAAAAGTTTATTGGAGTACATTTTATAAGAAAAAAACGACATAATTCCATGTTTGATTTGATATTTTATTCGATATTTCTGAGGTTTATCCGCAATATCTAAGGCTTTTTTTTACAATTGAAATGATAAAATCTTAACATAATAAAAATGATCAAATTTACATAAAGTCACCATTTTTTGTGTGTGTGTGTGAGAAAGCATGTAAATATGAGGGATGTGATTGGCTGCTGGTTGCCAAGCATCAAGCCATAACATTGTAACTAGGGCCAGACAGAATCTACCGACATTTCATGCTATTTCGGAGCAGAATTTTGTGAAAAATAAATAAATAAATAAATTAATTAATTAATTAATTAATAAATCAGCAGATATATGCGGGATGATTTTGGCAGTATAGCAGCTAAAAGCTTAAAACATGAAATAAAAATAATAAACTTTATACTTTTAATTAGGGTTTACTATGCAAATCTAATTTAATTCACTTGATGGTGAACAAAGCAAGTCTCTCACATAATATATCTACTAAATGACAGAAACTAATACTTTAACACACTGCTTTATAAATAAATTACATAAAAACTTGCATATTAGTTAATAATGTCACTGAAATTAATATGAAAAACATATTTACACACATTTACATAAGTAAATAAAGAGATTTAATGATGTGCTTAAAATTGTCAAATTTCTGCACACTAAATATATTAATATTGTTATCACCCGTAAAATGTAAGAAAAAGTAAGAATAAAAACAGCATGAAGCAATTGAGTGTGAATCATTACCTTCTTTTGCACACTAAATATGAAATATTAATATGAAATATACTAAATATTTCACACTAAATATGTTTGGCACTAGTTCAAGGCTCAAATATCTTCACAATTACTTTTTAGTGAAAGTTGAAAGGAGATTAAAGGAGAACCAATCCAAAACATCAAAGTTCACCCATATGAAAAAATACCATAGTAATTTATAATAAATACTTTAGTGCTTTTTAATCATATTAAAGCGCTTGAATTAATCTGATTTTACAGGTAATCCAACAACTAACTTAAACAAATTACCCAACACTGTATTTAGTTAATTATATAATTTACACTACAATACACCATGGTTTACTGTAGTAAAAACTAAAGTATACTGCAGTATTTATGATATTTTATCAGTTCATAGAAGTAAGCTGTAGCATTAATTAACAAAGACTATAATGTACACTGTGTAGTTTAAAAACACAGTATTTATTATACATTACTGTAGTATTTTGTCATGTGGGAACTTACAGCAGTTAAAAAAGCAGCTTATAATAGCAATCCTGATGTTTGGGAATTTGGCACTCACGTCATGTCACGTTTATTTATACAGCACATTATACGGTAGATTAGTTTAAAGCAAGCAGCTTTACAGTTTTAGACATGAAAAACAGCATCAGTTCTGGTTTCGGTTAGAATTACACTCCAGTGTGTACAATGACGAAGGTCTTCGGCTTTTATGTTTTTACTTGGATTGGAATGGATGTCTGCCCTCGATGGAATGAAGAGAAGAAATAAGGCAGAGATTTTGAATAAATAAGTGTAAAACGTTTCTAAACCTGGGGTGTTTAGCGATGGTAACCTATGAGTGGGACCAAACAAAATCTGCAGACGTTTTTTGTAAAATTTCTTATCGTTTTTTTTTTTGTAAAAAATCTGCGAATTTATGCATAATGATTTTGGTAGTATCCTAACTTAAAAAACAAAACAAAATGTGTGTAATAATAATAAAAAATACATCTAACTTTTATTTAATGTTTACAATGCAAATTCAATTAGATCCACTTATTTGGTAAACAAAGCAAGTCTCTCATATAATATATCTACTGAAAGACCAAAGCAATCTCATGCCGATTTGTAACTTTTTGATTTAGTGGCTAATTTGCATGATTTAGTACGATTTGCTCATCCCCTAATGATATTAGGGGTTAGGGGTGTGGTTGGGTGCCACGCCTCTTTTTAAAATTGTACATTTTCATACAACTAAATTTGCCACTAAATTGCATTAAAATTAAGTGCCACTAAATATTCACTAAATGAACATTTTCTGACTGAATTAGCTATTAAATTGACGAAACGTAAACAAAAAAAAAGTTACGGTTTCTCATGAGATCAGGCTGGAAAACATTACTTATAGAAAATATTACTTTAGAAACTGTATTGTAAATGAATCAAATAAACATTTTCATATTAGTCAATAGTATTACAAAAATTATTTTGAAAATTGAATTAGAATAAATTGACACCAGTAAATAAGACTCAATAAAGGGCTAAAAGTCTGCAGAAATCTGAATCCCAAAAATGAAAATATTGTAATCATTTACTTGTCACAAACCTGTTTGAGTTTCTTTCTACTCTGCTGAACACTAAAGAAGATATTTTGGAGAAAGCTTGAAAACTTTAACCATTGACTTTCATAGTATTCATTTTTCCTGCTATGGAAGGTAATGGGTACCACTTTTCTTTAGGTTCAACATAAAAAAGAAACACGTAAAGGTATGGAACTTGAGGTTGAGTAATATGGATTTTTAATGAACTTGCTTAAAATCAAAACAGGCTAATAGCATATCACGGACCATACGATTTATTTGACTGAAATATGCTTTGACTACATTATAGCCAGTTATTAATATTTAATGTGTTTTGATAAGCAGCAATTCCCTATCACATTCCTCATTATGCATGTTTTCTTTTAAAAAGATTTTTTTTTTAAATGAAATGCAACAATAATACAAAATGTGTAGCAGAACTGGACTGGACATAATTTTGGCCACCAGTCTATTTTCAGAGGAATGTTGCAAAGCAAGGTAGGGATTTTACCCTGGTAAGTTCAAGTTTAGTGGACAAATTCTTGAGTTTGTGGAATTAAAACAAAAGTTTCATTGCCTTATATATACACTTTTTCTATTTTAATATTCAGCTTTACTAGGAACTGTGTTTCAATTTGAAAAAAAAAAAACAAATGTTCTGGTTCATGCGGACCTTAATGACAGTTGTCGTACATAAAATCATTCATATTTATAACATGTCATGTCATGATTATAAAGGTTTAATGACAGTTTTATAAGCACCCCTTCAAGTAAAGTGTTCCCATAACTTCTACTTTTCTGACTGTGCTGGAAAACATGATCAGCCACATTCACCGAAGCAGCAGACTTGCATGCAGCGCTCAGATATTTCACACACGGATGGGATTATGGCATTGTAAATATTGAGAGGCACAAACAATAACACAAGCGATCACGCAACATGAGTCAGAAGTGAGGAAGATGAAGCTCTACACCGTAAAAAATATCCGTAAATTTGCAGCTTTCCATATGATGTGATTCATGTTTTTATAACATTTTCCCCATTTATTTATGCATTATGGGAGCTTGATCTTTTCTTCAAGAGCTTTTAACTTTGAAAAGTTTGAAAAAAGTGACTTTTATTAACATTTTTAATAGTTTAAAGTGATATATTGTTTGAATTCATTCCTTTATCTCTCTATATATTATTTCTTACACATTATAAACAACTAAAACATCGATAAAAGTCACTTTTTTAAACTGTAGAATTGAATTTTCAACATTAAAAGTCAACAGAGCAGAGATCAAGCTCCCATAATGCAATTCACAACCATAAATAAATGGAAAATTTCACAAGAAATACGTAAACTCTTAATTACGGATACAGATTTACAGTGTAGTAAGGGGAGAATCTGCACATGCCTTGCACACATGCTACCTTCAGCATACGCCTCTGGAAACTGGGCTGATCGGCCGAGATGTAGCCATGATCGTAGCGAGGAAAGACCATCTGTGCAGAAAAAGACCCAGAAAATACATGGAGGAAGAAAAGACAGTGGAAAATCGAGGGATAGTACGGAAACGGAGCGAGATCTCAGGCGACGTTGAGCGAAGGCGGCTCGATGGAGGCTAGGGCAGCAGAGAAGAAACAAACCTTAATGAGAATCTGATTACTTTGCAGACCTGCATGAGTGCCATGGCCCTGCGAGAGGAACAGGAGGAACAGAGGAGCACACACACACACACAGAGTCCGGTCATCAAAAAGAGCAATGGGAAAAATATCAAAGTCAACAGAGCACCTTTGTGTTCAGTTTAGCCACTGTTAAACTGGCTATTCGGCCATCTTATGTTTTAGTTTATGACCGTTCAATGGCTCCCAAAGGATTTTTTATTTTATAGCGGCAATCACAGTTATGCAAACTCATGCCACGTCATGAAAAACAACCCAGACTCGAATACAAAATGACCAGATGCCCTAACATTGTTGAACTTGCCGTCTAGAAATAGCACTGGACAAAACCCATGGATTTATTTGAGCTGTCTTTAATCCCTCTGGTCTGGACATCATATTTATGTTCTGTTGTGTCTGTAAACCGCATTCAGAGGGCTGGACTGAAGATCAGAGAAAGTGACATGACTGCTGCGAGAGATCTGAAATAAGCTGAAAGCATCCAAGTGAGGACCGATGTCACTTTGTCTTACTGGAGAGGCTTGAGAATGAAAACAGGCAACATGTGAGAAGTGCAAATATTATTTTGTAACTATTCACCATCGTGCTGAATCATGTCGCGGGAGAACTGTGGTAAAGTGGTAACATTATGAGGCCGACAGTCAAAAGTTTGCATACCCCTGGAAAATATTAATATATGTGCCCTTTTTCTGAAAGAGAACATGACTGAGCAGACAAAACACTCAAGACTCTTATTCAACTGTAGAAATGTACAGAATGGAGCGATTACAAAAGTAAACATGGTATTTTTTTAAAATGACCCTGTTTAAAGTCTTCACACTTGTAGTTCTTTATACTGTGTATTGTCCCGTTAACATCATGACATTGTGCTGTCTTTTCTATTAGTTGTCTATGAGGACCCAAAGTCCCAAGTCCAATGTCATACAAGGTGAGCTACCGAGCATATTGACTGCACTGGAAAAACTGTTTATATGGAAGTAATCGGTCAGTGTATAGTGCATATAGCACATAGAGATATGTGCCCAGGGCTATATTTTTGGGAACTGTGAAATACGTGCCCAGGGCTAAATCTGCTTGTAGTTTTTATTTTCACAAATCCACTAGAGGTCGCTGTATACATTTTCAACACACTAGTGAGCCATGTTTGCTCATCATACTTGCCATTTATACGGATTTCTCTCCTGTCTTTGAGAAGCCGTCGAGCTTGTTATGCGTGATTTATTAGCATCCTATTGACTGACCCACCCACCCCCTTCCCTAAACCCAACCAACAGTGTTTTCAAAAGCAATCTAGAAGAAAAAGCAAATAGCGGCTATATGCTATTAATGCGTTGTTTTTTGTTTGTTTGTTTGTTTGTTTTATCTGGTTTCTGGAACTGTCCATTACAAGACTCAAACCCTAGCCCACTGTACCAAGTCCAATGTCAAACAAGGTGAGCTACCGAGCAAATTGACGGCACTGGGGTCAGCAGATGCATATATCACATAGAGCTACGTGCCCAGGGCTATATTTTTGGGAACTATGAAAAATATGTCCAAGGCTACATTTGCTTGTAGTTTTTGTTTTTACAAACCCACTAGAGGTCGACGTTAGAATTTTTAACAATCTTTATTACATTACTGGGCCACATATCCAGCTGTATGCTTTTACAGTGGTTTGCTTTTCATTTTACCTGATTTATGGAACTGTCTTTTACCAGACTCGAACCCTAGTCCACTGCATGTTCCAAGTCCAATGTCATACAAGGTAAGCTAAAGAGCAAACTGACCACACTGAAAGCTGTCCATAGCATGTTCCAAGTCCAATGTCATACAAGGTAAGCTACAGAGCAAACTGACCACACTAAAAGCTATCCATACGGAGGTAATTGTCCATGTATAACACATATAGCACATAGAGATATGTGCTCAGAGTTATATTTTTGGCAACTGTGAAATACAGGCTATGTCTGCTTGTAGTTTTTATTTTCTCAAATCCACTAGAGGCGGACGTTTACATTTTTGACAATCTTAATTAAATTACTGGGTCACATATTTGGCTGTATGCTTTTACAGTGGTTTGCTTTTTTGTTTGTTTTTGTTTTACCTGGTTTCTAGAACTGTCCTTTACTAGACTCTAACCCTAGTCCACTGCATGTCCCAAATCCAATTTCATACAAGGTAAGCTACCGAGCTAATTGACCGCACTGGAAAAGCTGTCCATATGAAGGTAATCAGTCAGCTTATTGTGCATATCACATAGAGATATGTGCTAAGACTTTTTTTTTTTTTTTTTTTTTTTGGGAAACTGTGAAATAAGTGTTCAGGGCTACATCAGCTTGTGGTTTTTATTTTCAAAAATCCACTAGAATTTGCCATTTACATTTTTGACAAAGTCCCATACATTACTGGGTCACGTTCGCTAATCATACTTGCCATTTATACACATTTCTCAGCTGTCTGCGAGAAGCTGAACAGCTTGTCATGCATCATATATTAGCTTTCTATTGACTGACTCACCCACCCTCTTTCCTAAACCCAACCAATATTGTTTTCAAATACTATTGTACTATTCAAATACTATTGTACTATTAATACTAAATACTATACCAATAGTGTTTTTTACCTGGTTTCTGGAATTGTCCTTTACCAAAGTCAAACCCTAGTCCGCTGCATGCCCCAAGTCCAATGTCATACAAGGTGAGCTACAGAGCAAACTGACCAAACTGGAAAAGCTGTCCATCCGGAGGTAATCGGTCAGTGGTATAATGTGGAACGGAATAGAAGTTGTTGGCGGCATACCACAACGTAGCTTTCGTTTTACACATAAAATGCAGCTATGTGCATGCCAGGGCACAAATTGGAAGTTTGCCAAATATGTAGCCCTAAGCACAAATCCCCAATGAGCCTTGTGTTAAAAATAGCTTTTCATTTATTGTCAGTCTTAGTACACATTGTAATTACAGAAGAGTCAAGCTTTAAATACGAATATTATCAAAGCAATTTTTAGAGTTTTTTTGAGTGAGATGTCTAATCCGATTCAATTATTTATGCTAAGCTAGGAATGCTCCTGCCAGACTCAAAAATGGTAAAACTCAACTGATAGGTGAGTTTTAAGATGAGCCTATTTCCCCCCCATAAAAAGTGGAGTTTTCTTTTAAGTCTTAACTCTGATTATTAGAAGTAATTGCATTATTTGTGTACATACAAATCACAATTTCTCCCAGGGTATGCTAACTATGAGCACAACTGACAACTTTGAGAACTAAAGAGAAAGAGAGAAGTGGGAGAAAGTGAGCGAGTGGCACAGTGTTGATGCCAGCGTTAGCATGAGGGTTGAGTTAGCAGGGATGTGGAGGCCTGAGGGAGGCTTGAGGTTTCCCACACTGCTGCTTTACTCAGCACTCCACACGCTCAGCTCTCCATTCACCTCTATTCTTCTGATGCTATATAAATTACACTGATTATATTTGCTGCAGACTAAACCCCAAGCCTAAAATAAGACTTGTGGCATTTTTAGAAGAGAATAAAGACATTATTTACCCTGTGTTTTTCTCTTTTGAGGGCTTCCCCGCAGGGTGGTTTGTTCAGATTTTGCTTACGTCTGGGTACTTTTTATCTTTTATTGTGTTTGTGCTGTGGATCACGCTGTCTCACACACATAAATAGACAATAGACACTCTTTGGTGGATTGAATTATCAATAAACTCCATTGTTTTATCTTCTGTAGAAACTACTGTATAGAAGCATGTATCAGAGCACTGTTTTAGTCATTCGAAAAATAATAATTTGGATCAGAAGAAGTCAAGAAGTCCATGTGAACTTGTGGAATGTGTCCGCATTAATTATCATATACAGTTGAAGTCAGAATTATTAGCCCCCTTCAATTTTATTTCTTCTTTTTTAAATATTTTCCAAATGATGTTTAACAGAGCAAGGAAATTTTCACAGTATGTCTGATAATATTTTTTCTTCTGGAGAAAGTCTTATTTGTTTTATTTTGGCAAGAATAAAAGCAGTTTTTAATTTTTTAAGCACAATTTTAGGGACAAAATTATTAGCCCCTTTAAGCTATATTTTTTCTCGATAATCCACAGAACAAACCATCATTATACAATAACTTGCCTAATTATTCTAACCTGCCTAATTAACCTAGTTAAGCCTTTAAATGTCACTTTAAGCTGTATAGAAGTGTCTTTATAAATATCTAGTAAAATATTATTTACAGTCATCATGGTTATTAGAAATGAGTTATTAAAACTATTATGTTTAGAAATGTGTTGAAAAAATTTGCTCTCCGTTAAACAGAAATTGGGGAAAAAATAAACAAGTGGTCTAAAAATTCTGGGGGGCTAATAATTCTGACTTCAACTGTAGTTATTTATATAATGAGTATCTATTTTATAAACTAAACAAGAAAGCGTCTTCAAATTGTCAAATAAGTATTTCATCATCATTTAATTAATTTATATGTAAAGTCAATTCCAGGGTCATTATAAAACATTCCAAGCTTTAAGGCACTAAACTACTGGGCAAAATTTGCATATGCAGTACATACACTCACTGGCCACTTTATTAGGTACACCTTATTAGTACCAGGTTGGACACCCTTTTGCCTGCAGAACTGCCTTAATTCTTCGTGATATAGATCCAAGAAGGTACTGGAAATATTCCTTAGAGAGTTTGGTCCATATTGACATGACAGCATCATGCAGTTGCTGCAGATTTGTCAGCTGCACTTTGATGATGTGAATCTCCCATTCCACCACATCCAAAAGGTGCTCTATTGGGTTGAGTTCTGGGGACTGTGGAGGCCATTTGAGTACAGTGAACTCATTGTCATGTTCAAGAAACCAGAGATGATTTGTGCTTTATGACATGATGTGTTATCCTGCTGGAAGTAACCATCAGAAGATGGGTACACTGTGTTCAGAAAAGGATAGACATGGTCAGCAACAATACTCAGGTAGGCTGTGCCGTTGACATGATGCTCAATTGGTACTAATTAGCCCAAAATAAGCCAAGAAAATACCCCCAACATCATTACATGGATCCAAGCATAGAATGGATCCATGCTTTCATGTTGTGGACGCCAAATTCTGACCCTACCATCCAAATGTCGCAGCAGAAATCGAGACTCATCAGACCTGGCAACTTTTTTCCAATCTTTTATTGTCCAATTTTAGTTAGCCTGTGTGAATTGTAGCTTCAGTTCCCTGTTCTTAGCTGACAGGAGTGGCACCTGATGTGGTCTTCGGCTGCTGTAGCCCATCCGCCTCAAGGTTGGATGTGTTGTGCATTCATAGATGCTCTTCTGCATACCTCAGTTGTAACGAACGCTTATTTGAGTTACTGCTGGCTTTCTATCAGCTCGATCGTCTGGCACAAACATCCATGCCATTTTTAAAGTCACCTTAATCACCTTCCTTCCCTATTCTGATGCTCAGTTTGAACTGCAGCAGATCGCCTACAAGCCTAAATGCATTAGGCTGCTGCCATGTGATCGGCTGTTTAGAAATTTGTGTTAGCAAGCAGTTGGACAGGTGTACCTAATAAAGTGGCCGGTCAGTGTACATGCATGTTCAGCACACACATTAAAAAAAACTTTAGTCATTTATAGCAAATACTATAGTGTTTTTGACCCATATTATATATTAAAGTGTATCATACTGCATATATAATATTACTGTATAAGCAGTAGTAGGCTACTACATATTGTAGAGTACTAAGTAAATTAATACTGTAACAAATACTGTAGCATACTTTACCTTTTACTACAGTAAACTGTGGTGTATTGTGGTATATTTTACCCTAAGTTTTCAGACAACTACAGTATTGAGTCATTTATTTATGTAACTATAATTTTTGTATTACTATAGGAACTATAGAATTAGCACAACATATTGATTTCAGTTATTCACTATAGTATAGTTAAAAAAAAAACACCATAGTATTTACTAATATAAATAATGGTAATATATATGGTCTAAACACTTATTTTAAATCATATTCAAAGCCAAAATTAATGCAGACACAATTATTTGAAATTGGATGTACACCATATATATATATATATATATATATATATATATATATATATATATATATATATATATATATATATATTATAGGCATAATTATGCTAATAATGTCAAAATATTCCATATTCCATATTATGGCATATTATACAGTTGTACTATTTGGATTTATGTGACAAAAATCACAAGGAGGTTAAAGAGAACATGAGAAAGAGAGAGAATATTGTATATATTTCAGATTTCAGCCCTCTGTCCCACACAGTTCAATCCTAATTTATCATGGATCATGACTGTAAACATCTGTAGTATAAATGACAGAAGAAATCAAGTACTGACCCTTGGTCCGGTGTCTCCTTGGTCACCCTAAAACACACAGAAATGAGTAGAAATGCAATTAACGACAGCAGGTTTTAGCTACAGTAGCAATTTGTCTATTCGCATTGGAAGTGAAAAAGTGACGCAGAGCGAAACATCTATTTAAAGTAACAAAACAAGAGAGCAGGTCATTGAAATGAGGGCAGAGAATGAGCATAACTCTGTTTACTAATTACTATAAACAAGGAACACGGATCTGGGAGAAAAAGCGTCCCGAGGCTCCAAGTTTTTGTTTTGTTGTGCTTTTTTGCAATCAGGAAAAGATTTCAAGCCGGTCTTCATTCACCACAGGTTTCTCCCTCCTCTAATTTGATGCCTGACACGGTCTACATCCCCTCCAAAACATGTGTTCGAAGACAAAAGCCAATGCTAATGAAATTTGTGAGTTGTTTTAAAAATCGCAAAACATCTGCTTGATGGGAAGCTGAGATCAGAAACAGAACCAAACCGTCCTTTGTGTTTGTGAGGCATAAACACCAGCTTTGGGAGGCTAAGACTTTTGTACAAATCTATCTATCTAAAAGGTATGGAACAAGTGCGGGGTCATTCATTTTGGGTGAACTATACCTTTAATATACACACAGAAAATATGGCAAATATGTCCACAATATTCAGAACAGAATTACTTTAGGGACCAAAAGGCTAATATCAAAATTGTGTTCAACGTGACCTCTTTAGCACCAAATAACAGCTTGACCTTTTCTGTTTTCACTGTAATGATGTGCTATTTAAGTCTTCACTGTAATGATGTGCTATTTATTATTAAGTATTTCTCACAGTCCTTCCTTAGATTTAGTACGTTCTATCTTTCTTATTCTCTCCAGGTGATTCTGTTTGTAATATTGTCTATAAATGCTCTACATAATATTCAGGTCTGGACTCTGTGGAGGCCATTTCATGACTGTCTTTGTTTCATCAGCTGTTTTTTTTCTCCAAACATGATTTCATTAGCCCCTTTTACACATACAGATCTTTCCGGAAAATTACTGGCAATTTTACACAAAGGGATCATGGGGGAACAGGCCCTTTTTGAAAAAAACGGTAAATTCCTTCCGGCAATTTTTCGGAAAGAGAAGTTGAAACATTACCGGTAATTTGCCCGAGTGCTGCTTTGTGTGAATGCCGAAGGAAAATTAACGATGTTGACGTGAGACATCTACTCCAGCCAGTCAGAACACTCAGACACATTCACATCCTCGCTGTTTATGAAAATAAATACCTTTGAATTTTTTTCAGACACATTTAACTGCTATATATAAGTCAGATAACGTTTCTATGTCCACAGAGTTTGTAATGTAGTTAAATGTGTAAACATTTAGTCGCAATTCGCGCTTCTGCTTATAGATGTTTCTAGGGTAAAGCAGCTGCATGAATGCTAAAGCTTTAAATAAAAGTGAAACCATCAACAAAAGCTCGACCCTTTTACAAATGCAAGTGCAGCCATTTAGAGACCATTTCTGGTTAATGATGTCAGAATTTGTCAGTATTTTGGAATGGATATGTGTATGGTCCTTTCCGGAAAAATTCTGTAATGTCCTTGCCAGTGTGAACAGCACTTTTTTGAATTTCTTGGTAAAGTCGTTCCAGATATTTACCAATATTACTGTGTAAAAGGGGCAATTAGCAGTGTGTTTGGGATCATTTTCATGCTGAAAAATAAAACTGTTAGAAATTAGGTGCTTTCTAGCAGGAACTACATCACAAATTAAAACCTGTCTGTACTTTTTAGCATTCATAATCCCATCAATTCAGGCAATATTGACAACAGCTTCGTTAGAATTGCTGATCAAACAAAGACAGAAACTCCAGTATTTTTCATTCATTCTTTCATCTTTCTCTAACTCTTTTTTTCATGTCTTGAAAAATTAGACCCCCCAAAAAACACAACTATAACCTGTATTTTCTGGTTTTATTTTAATAAAGAGAATGAGAAGTACTATATAATGTCATTACACCCTCACTAAAACAACAAGTGTAATTTGCACAGTAAGTGCACAGTACTATATAAGCCAGAAATTATTCTTACCCCTGACACATTCTGACTTAAAGTTATTGACAAATGTCGAAAAAAGCTGAGAAATATTTTTCCCACAATAATGTCTCTTATACATTGTCTTATTATCATTTGGGAGAAAGCTTGGTCATTTCCAGTGTTCTGTCGATTTGTCCTACCTTGTCAGATTGTCCTACCTCCTATTCAAAAGGTAGCACTTTTTGATGATGTAATATGCTACCCATCAGATTTTGCTACCAGTGTAAATTTTAATGTGGTATTAGTGCTGTCAAAATTATCGCGTTAATGCATGCGATTAATTTGAAATATTTAACGCGTTAAAAAAAATGACGCAATTAACACAGTTGCATTTTTTTTTCCTGTTGTGGTAGACATGTGTGTAACGCGCAAAGAAACATGGATAAGACCAAGGAAGCATTTTTAAAGGAAAGTTTCAGTATAAAACAACTAATGTCGCATCACCAGGCTCTCCAGCGTTTCCCCCAGAGTTTAATCTAATTAGGTATGTTTCGTATTTTTAATCTTTCGACTTTTGTTTTAATGGAATTTGATACCACATGCTGTACGGAAAGAAAAATCTCTGCATTTTGTGACTTGGCGGTCCTTTAAGGTAATCAAAAGTCACTGTTTACACGTTAGACTCTTAATAAGAGTATTATCTTAATCATATTAAATCGGAGTATTGGTGTCCATGTAAATATACTCATTGAACATTGACATGTTTCCCCCATAAACGCAACTTTTGTAAAGCATCTGTTTTATGTTGCTGTGTCAGAATCCTTGTGAATTATAGCCATATATGGCGTGTTGAATCTGAAGGGAGTCGCTCCGGCTGCCCTCTCCTGCGCGCGTTGTGTGTGCGTGCGCGCGTTTCCTAGCAACAAGAACAAAAGCCTAAACGCTGTTGTCTGTATCTCTCAAAGTTGACCAAAGTCCCTGTGAAAATTAGTCTTTGGTTTGACACAGTGCGTACCTGTGGATGCCTTTGATGTACCTTGATGCTTCTTTCGTAATTAGTTTTTTTTATCAATTGACTGCACTAATATATATATATATATATATATATATATATATATATATATATATATATATATATATATATATATATATATATAGAGAGAGAGAGAGAGAGAGAGAGAGAGAGAGAGAGAGAGAGATATCGCAAAAAATATATATTAAAGGTATACCTTATCTCCTTTTAGTCCCGGCAGCCCCTGGAAATAAAAGAGTTGGAATCGATGATTAGACAGATTGTCCAAAAGTGACAAATTGACAAGACAAAAAGTATAAGGGAAAAACACAGTGCACTTCAAAAACATATCGAGAAACTCATGTGAACCATAATTCATTCGCTAAGAGTCATTAGTGTCTCTGACTTTCCTCATCTTCAAAGTTTTGCCTTTTTTCTGCTTCAAATGAAAATACAGAAAGCACCTCACATCTGCACTAGATATAGATGCGATCTTTGATCTTAAAAGTCATTTGCGAATGACATGGTCAAACGTCTGCGAAATTGAAAGACGTACTGTAAAACTGACTGAGGATAAAAGAATGAGTTGACTGAAAGCTTACACTTTAAGTCCTACTCCCTATTCCTCTTTAGTTTTAATGAGGTTGTTCACATGACCTTTTTAACAATGACCTTATGAACTGACAAGGCTTCCAATGTCTAAAACATCTTGGTTTTGGGAGAAATGAAAGAAAAATGGGTGTTAAAAGGATATTATTATAATCATATGTTGTGTAGGAATAGATTGTTTTTGTTTTAAAATCTACCCCCCAGAAAACTTTGCACTTTTGCAAGTGATTTCAGTGTGATGTTGATAACAAAAAATGTATATTTAAAGTCATTTTTCAAACTTAATTCATTTTCAATTTAATTCATTAATGCATCAGAAATATAACTGCCTTTAATATGTTCAACCGCCTTTATTATGTTCAAAAAAACATTTAAAAACGGGTTTACAGAGGATTAGAAATGTCATCATTCCTATTAGAATGAACCTAGCATGTTTCCATTTGTGCCTACCATCTTAATTATTTGTTGTTTAAATGTGTTTCAACTATTTTTATCTTTATTACAAAATGTTGGTGTTTTAGTTTAATTTGTATGTATTCATTTTTATTAAGATCTACATAACTATGTATATTTTAGTACTTTCTAACGATGTTTGATTGATTGTATAATTCTTATATTGTTTTTTTTAGGTTGTTCAGGGACAACAGATGGCTAATTCTGGTACATTTGCAGAAATGCCAAAGAAACTAATAAATAAATACATTTTATGTAATGTATGTACTTGCTTTAGTTGTAAAAAAAAGCTAAGTATATACACCTAAATAAAATAAAAATATATGTGACTTGTGTAAAAATGTGATCTTTAAAGCATTAAACCTACACAAAATTGTGTTATACTTTGTTTAAAAACTCAATAGCAACTATAGCAAGTACATACATTACTTAAATGAATTAAGTTTGAAAATTGACTTTAAATATACTAGTGATGGGTCGTTCATGAATGATTCGTTCATTTTGAACAAATCTTCAATACGACTCGGGAACTACTTCTTCTCAGGGAGTGATTCGTTCATTTGTTTGTGCAGGTGGTATTGTTCATTTCAAGTCTTTTAAGTCGTTCATCGAGGAAAAGCAGAAGCCAATCATATGCGTTTAGAGCGAAAAAATAATTGATCCGTTCACCTCTCGAGTCCTCTATCGGATTTGAGTCATTCGTTCATCATGGGCCAATCATATGCGTTTAGGGCCAGAAAAAGAATTGATTCATTCATCTCTCGAGTCCTCTATCGGGTCTGAGTCATTCGTTCATCATGGGCCAATCATATGCGTTTAGGGCCAGAAAAAGAATTGATCCGTTCATCTCTCGAGTCCTCTATCGGGTTTGAGTCATTCGTTCCTCACTGACCAATCATATGCGTTTAGAGCTGGAAAAAGAATTGATCCGTTCATCTCTCGAGTCCTCTATCGGGTTTGAGTCATTCGTTCCTCACTGACCAATCATATGCGTTTAGAGCTGGAAAAAGAATTGATCCGTTCATCTCTCGAGTCCTCTATCGGGTTTGAGTCATTCGTTCATCATGGGCCAATCATATGCGTTTAGAGCCAGAAAAAGAATTGATCCGTTCATCTCTCGAGTCCTCGGGTTTGAGTCATTCTGTCAAGTGATGAACGAACGACTCAAGAACCAGAAGACTCGAAAGGTGAACTAATTATCATGGCTCCTATCGGCTCAGACTGTGTGTACATTGGTTAAGATTATATGTGAATATAACGTGAACGAACCACTGACATTTGAAGACATGAAGAGCTGAGCTGAGCAAAGAGACAACAATATCTTCATAGACAAAAGAGCAGGTAAACATTCAATTATTATTTTCTCCTTCTTATAGTATTCTATTTATGACTTATTTGTCGTGTGATCAACCTTTTGGGCTGGTTGTAGATGTGTTTGGAAGCAATTCGTAACATTTTAATAATATTTTGGCAAATTGAACCAAATGAACGAAATGACTCGAAAAAGGATTCGTTCATCTCGATGAACGAGACTCAAAGATCCGAGTCAGTAAAATGATCCGAACTTCCCATCACTAAAATATACATCTTTTGGAATCAACATTATACTGAAATCACTCACATTGTCTTCTATGCAAATAAGTGGACTTAAAAATATGATTTCTGCTCTTCATACTATCATCAAAAGAACATCTATGTGTCACATTTAAAGTAATTTCAAAAGCTCATCAACACAAAACAGCAAGCTTTGAGCAGACGGATGGCATTTGGAGGTGGTCTGAAGAAGGGGTTTACATTACATTGGACAAATGGGCTTCCCCCGGCAGCGTTAAAGAGCCTGAATGGCTTTACAAACGACTGCCAATCTCCCCAACGATGATGAATTCTCTCTTTTTTGGTGTGTAATCCATTATTTCCATCTCATTTGTGGATAGACATACATGTTAACATGGCGTGTGACCCTATAGGCGAGGTGATAAATGACCTGAAAACCTATCCAGGAGTTTAATCCCCCTGATGTCAGAGCAAAAATAAACCATGATTCCTCATTTGCGCAGCATTTACACACTTCACGTGTATGAAACAGAATTACAACAAAATATTTCTGTTTTCACAAAGCACTACAGACTTTAAAATGTGTTTACCTGGCTTCCTTTAGGTCCAGGAGCACCCTGTAAATAAATCAATCAATTATCAACAACAATTCTGGTCAAAATGAGTTTACAAATATGCCTTGATCAAGATGATCAGGCGAAACATTTCTAGTTCAGTGGTCAAAGTTACATTGCGATTGTGATTATCCAAGAAAAGAAAAACTTTAGAATTAAACAACTATATAGTTTTGTGTGTTATTTTGTTTTCCAATTGTCGTGGTGTTTCATATCCTATAATTAACATTAGTAATTTTGATTGTGTTTGATAAGTCACAGTAAGTGTAACAAAAGGAATAGTGAAATACAGATTAAAGTAGTAAAACTAATGACAGAGAGACCAAAACTGTATTATATTATTAATGTTTTAAAAAATAAACATAAAAATGCTTTTCATACTTGGGAGTTTTTGTCTTGTTTCTTTTTAAATATCTAAAACTTCTTAAGTTAAGAAGCGTTTTCTGGACAAATACAAAATATTGTCTCGTTTTCAGAAATAATAAGTCAAAATTGAGTGACTTTTTTTTCTTAAAACGAACAAAATAATCTTATTTCAAAGCAAAAACTAGTAAACCCGCAACAAAAAAAAATGGCAAACAACAGAATAAAGTAGCAAAACAGTAATAACATATTATATTATTATTTATAAAAAATACACTGTAAACATCATTAAAAAAAATTATCTTCCAATGGGTTAACCAAAAGAATATTAATTCAAAATAAAAACAATGTTAATTTGCTTATTTTAAAGAAAAAAAAATTTGCATTTATTATAAGCACTTCTTGATTTAAGATTTTTTAATTATTTGGACCATACTCACTGGCCACTTTATTAGGTACACCTTACTAGTACCGGGTTGGACCTTCTTTTGCCTTCAGAACTGCCTTAATCCTTTGTGGTATAGATTCAACAAGGAACTGAAAATAGTCTTCAGAGATTTTGCTCCATATTGACATGATAGCTTCATGCAGTTGCTGCAGATTTGTCGGCTGCACATCCATGATGCGAATCTCCCGTTCCACCACATCCCAAAGGTGCGCTATTGGATTGAGATCTGTGTACTGTGGAGGCCATTTGAGTACATTGTCACGATCAATAAACCAGTCTGAGAATATTCTCGCTTTATGACATGGTGCTTTGGTGTGTTCAGAGAAGCTCTTCTGTATACCTTGGTTGTAACCAGTGCTTATTTGAGTTACTGTTGCCTTTCTATCAGCTCAAACTAGTATGGCCATTCTGCTCTGACACCAACAAGACATTTACACCCACAGAACTGTCATTCACTGGATATTTTCTCCTTTTCTAGCCACTCTATGAAAAGTCTGGAGAAGGTTGTGCATGAAAATCCCAGTAGATCAGCAGTTTCTGAATTACTCAGACCAGCTTGTCTGGAACCAACAACCATGCCACATTCAAAGTCACTTAAATCAGCTTTCCTCCCCATTCTGATGCTCGATTTGAACTGCAGCAGATCGTCTTGATCATGTCTACATGCCTAATTGCATCGAGCAGCTGCCATGTGATTGGCTGATTAGAAATATGCGGTAACGAGCAGTTGGACAGGTGTACCTAATAAAACGGCCAGTGAGTGTAGAAAAAAACAAGTTTTTTTGTACTGTATATAATATAAATAAACTCACAAAAATGCAAAATAGATAAGAAAACATGACCATAGTGTATTTAACAGATGTATTTAACATTATAATTCACACACCATTTACACACATATACACGCGCACACACACACACATGCACGCACACCGCACATCCTCATGTTGGGAAATACTCACGGGTTTGCCATCCAGACCAAGCGGACCCTGAATAGAAGAAAAAAAAAAGGAGAAAAACAGACGATTAAACTGCAGGGAGTCCACCAGACTGCCTTCATAAAAAGGCTAAGGGTAAGTAAGGATAGACTGTGAAAGGAAGTGTGAGGGGTAAATCAAGAGAGAAACGAGAGGAACTAAATCAAAACGATCATCTCAGGCCATGATGTCATTTTTCTATAGGGACGAGGACTCAAGACTCTGGATTCACTGCAATAAAGATTCACTCCTGTAAGCAGTTCCACCAAGACTTTGTGGGAAATTAATGGGAGACGTATTGACCTTATTCTAAAATGCGGAAGTGTGCCTGTTTTCGCGATTGTCTTAGAACTTCCGATTCAGTCGCCTATGGGAGAAATGACAAGGAATAATAAACGGCAGAAAATGGCCAAACTACTTGCTCAACAAACAAATGTTTGCATGACTACACAGACCAAGTAGCATAATATAATAAGAAAATATTAAATTGCAACATCAAGCAGCGTAACGAGCAGTTGTTAACGTCAAAAAATGAATGGAAGTGAATGTGACCGGAAGTCGCGAGACAAAAAGGTTTAAATGGCAGCGCCCGCTCGTCAGCTGAGAATAAGGTGAATAGAGTCCAGTGTCCAATAAAGAAACCTTTAACCAGTCATGCCAATCATGTATATTTTCACCCAGAAAGCCTGATGTCAAATGTGAAACTTGATGTAAAAGTGTCCTGAAGCTCCTTGTTCTAAAAGTAGCAGTGTCAGATAAATCACATACTTTTGCGTCAAGTGTGAGAGGTCATCAAAATGGCAGTGACCTTTAACCTTTGAAACGTATATCAGTTTAAGTCCATGTCCTTTTTTAGTTGGCCCAAGTATAGACTTCAGTGGCAACCTCATCAAAAAATAATAACAATAAAAATACACTTTTCATTTGTGAGTGTGGGAAATGAAACCTTGATATGTCACACATTGGCATAGCGATGTTTAACTGAGAAATTGTGATGGTTACTGAACGAAATATTGAAAAGTTTGACCGTTGTTTGTGACAGCTTATGTTTTGAACATTGTTCTGAATTCAACATTGAAAACGTCTGTGATTTAAAAAAATATTTTTTGATTAATTCATTCAGTCTCTATTTTAGAGGTCGCCACAGCGGAATGAACCTCTAACTATTCCAGCATACGTTTTACTCAGCGGATGCTTTTCCAGCCACAGCCCAGTGCTGGGAAACACCATACACACTAATTCACACACACACACACTAGTTTCTTCAATTCACCTATAGCGCATGTTTTGGACTCTGGGGGAAACCGAAGCACCCAGAGGAAACCCACGCCAACATGGGGAGAACATACAAACTCCACACAGAAATGCCAACTGACCCAGCTGGGACTCGAACCATCGACCTTCTTGCTGTGAGGTGAAAGTGCTAACCACTGAGCCACCATGCTGCCCCAAAATGTTTTTAATTGATTAATAATATTTGGAAATTGACTACACTCAACCAGTGGTGAAAAGAGTACTGTAAAATCATACTCAAGTAAAAGAACCATTACTTGCCTAAAAATGTAGTGCGAGTAAAACTATCTATTGTAAATATTACTCAAAGTATGAGTACTCAAGAGTAGTGAGTATCCGCTTGTTGAGTGTGACGTCACGCGAAGCAGCTTTCGGGTCCAATCGCTCTATTCAACTGAATGGGGAGACTCATGAAATGGTAATAATAAACGTTTACAAAGCGATTTAATGCTTTCGAAAATCCCGATCGCAGTATATATGTCCATGCCTAATATCCGATGGCCAGAAAGTGATTATTTTTTTATAAATTGTTAAATTTTTGGTATTTGTTAAGCAGCAAGCCCAGAGATTGTTGTGTACACTACGATTTTATATAAAATTAACTTTAATTTGTGATATGAATAAAAAGTGATCATAAACGAATGATTCCTCAACTCAAATGAATGGCGGCTTGGACCCGAAAACAGTATACATACTGTTGTAAAAAAATAAATGAATGAGTGAAAAGAAGAGAGAACCCAGTCCAGGAGACTCGAAACAAGCAGAATTCCTTTATTGAGACGTGTTGGTTAATCTGCAGTCATACAGCGTCTTTAAGATGTGTCTGCAAGAGCCTACTAGAGGTCCGCAGTCTGCAAGTTCTTTCACAAGTCTCTCACAAGTCTCACACAAGTCTGAATTAGTCTGAATTAAGACAAAGATTTCATGGCTATATTGTGTTCTTAGGAGGAGGGGATATAGCTAAACAAAGCATGCAAATTAAGGGTTGTGGTCGGCAGGGTAAACTGCTTCTCAGGTCTAATCTCATCATGTTCTGGAGACAGAAACCGCCTGACCATTTGATCGAAAAGAGAAAACAATAGACACCCCATGCTGTGAAACTGACAATTTGCATTACATTGGCTTAGCCTGTAGTCAGAGAGATAAAGGTTAAATGTCCCTCCTAGCTGGGATGTTAATGAAATTATATAATTAAAAACCAAAGAATATAACTTTTCAGTTATACGTAGATTATTGTTAATTTGAAATTAGATGATAAAAATGTATATTTCCACAGTACCTTTTCAAAAGGTACACATTTGTACTTCCAGGGTCCATATTGGTACCTCAAAAGTATATACTGATACCTAAAAATTTTAAGAGGAACACTTTTGTTCTTTTTAAGTACTAATATGTACCCTTAAGGTATTAATATGGACCTTGTACACTGTAAAAAGTAAATGTTATTTTACAGGTAATTGTCTGTATTTTTCCATTATACTGTGAAATTTTGGAGCTATGTTTTACAGATATGTTCTGTAATAAAAAAATTCTAACATTAAATTTACAGTTCTTGCTTGTAATTTGGTATTATATTGTTCTACTTTTTAAAGGAAATTTTATGTATAGAGAGTAACACGTAATTTTACGTAAATATTTACAGATTATTCCTTTAAAAATAGGGGGGAAATCAGTCAAATTGTTTTTAGTGAAGATAGTAAACATATGAAGATTAACATGAGGTTAATAAAGTGAAATAATAGCCTATTGTTTGTAGGCTGCATAACATGCATGCACTGTAAACTATAAAAAGTTTATTTTACTACTCTAACAATGTTGCTATGCGAGCTGTGGTGATCACCAGTGATCTAGCGGCTGAGGGTCGCTGGAAAACTACACACGTTATTTTAACAAACTACAACTCCCAGGATGCACCTCACACACCTGTGTTCCTAATTCTGACTGATAACACGCACAGTCAGAAGATCGTTACGAACAGATTTTAAGGACTATAAACTCAGCACACACAGACACATCATTTCTGAGTCTTAAACTGTTTAGTGAGCATTACGACGTGATTTCCCTTACCTTACCACGTTTGACCCCTTTACTTTGTAATTTTGTTTGCCCTCTTTACGCTTGAGATTATCTGTATGCACCTGTCTGTTCATGTTTTAACCTTTAGTTGCAAGATGATTCTCTAAATAAACTGCTATTTGATCCTCAACTTTGTTGTGCAGGCGTCCTCACATGACACTAACCTTGTTTTTGTTGTTAAACGATGAGCAAATGTGTTATTTGTAAAAAAAGAAAAAAAAAAATTGATAGATAACAGATTTTTTTTTTTTTTAAAGAAAATAGTTTTGGAGTTTAACCAACATATCCCTAAAATATTTGTTAAACTATAATATAGTTTATAGTTATATATATATATATATATATATATATATATATATATATATATATATATATATATATATATATATATATATATATATATACACACACACAGCTTTAAAATGTTAAAAAACTAGAATTTCATGGAACATTTAGAGATTTCATGCATAATTACATAAATTAATCTTTATAATTACAATAATAGCATGCATAATTATAGTAATTATCCTTATAATCACATTATATATCTGTATAATTACAGTAATAACCTGTAGAATTGCAGTAATAATCGTTATAATCACATTAAATAACTGTATAATTACATTAATTAATTATATAATTACAGTAATAATTTGTAATTGTAATTGCAGTAAATATTAGTAAAATGGCAGTAATAACCTGTACAATTACCGTTCAAATTTGTAAAATAACATAGTAACTTGTAATTATGGAAAAATAAATTTTTTTTTTTTTACAGATTATCTACATTTTTTATTCTGAGTTTTTTTCCCCCGTAATTTTTCACCCCTGCTGCCAGAAAATTACTGTTTTTTTACAGGGTTTTTTTTATTTTTATTTTTTTTACAGAGTAGGTACAAATTTGTACCTTTTGAACAGGTACCACCCCAGTGACAGCTTCTGAATTTGAATTTATTTTATTCAACAGGGACAATGCTCATTAATAAACAGTAAAACTGTAAATAAGCCAGAGTTAGCCACAAGGCTAATTTTCATCTGTTGCCCCCTGCCAGATTTTAAAAGGCAACCTAAAATCAAAAAAACACACCATCACACATACAAAAACAGTCAAGCTACATAGGACAAAGGGATTAAAACATGTAAAAAGAATTACTTAAAATGCTAGACAAAAGAATTACACATGATTACAAACTTGATTTGCTTTTAGCCATGTCTTTAAGTTGTATATAAAAGTTGAATAATTTGTAACACCCCTTAAGTCAATCGGAAGTGTGTTCCAAAAATGACTGGCTCTAACTGAGAAGACTGATCGTGCAAAAGTTGTACGTCTAAACTGCACAGCACAGTCTCCCCTGGTAACAGATCCGTGTTGCTTGACCATTATTGTTTCTGTGTGTTACAAAATGGAGGTGGAGCATATCCATTTAAAATTTTAAAATCATACAAGCAACAGCCAAATATTATCAAAGTTTAATTAATTTTTTTTTTATATTATATTACAGTGATGATACCTGATAAACTTCTGATCAAATACTTTAAGTGCTTGTTTATAAAGTGATTTAACTGTTTTACTAGCGTGTGACCAACTAGCAAGATAATATGCAATATGAGAAAAAATCATGGAGTGCATAAAAAGTTTTGCTGCTTCATTAGTCAAGTAAGGTCGTATATGCCTAAAGTTGGCCAGATTAAATTGAACAATTTTAATAACCTATTATTACAATTTTAATTCTGTACCTTTATTTCTGAGAGTGTATTAAAGGTTTAGTGAAGGTAAAATGGAAGTATACAGATTTCTAAGACCACACAAGGGTTAAATACCAGAGTTGACCAACAAAAAATTTGCCATTCAGATTCTCACGTTTGCACGAACACGAAGTCAACACGAGGTCTAGAGCAACAAGCCCCTCAAACGTCAATGAAGTCTCTGCGCCCCAAAGTAAGGGAACATCCTGGGCTAAAATAACGAACACTAAGCTTCTGCTTTTGAATAAACAGGCAAAAGATGTACGAGTCCATTGTGGACGATAAACAATCCCTGGACTTAAGCGTTCCCAGAGATATGTTGAGGACAGGACGTTTGTTTTGAGGACGTGCTAGAAGCTCTAATCATACATCTGGGAGCGTTTACATGGCCTGTTCTCTGTGGTGTCTCTTCATGGTGAGCAGACACCATGTGCACAGGTCAATGCCAGTGGACGTCCTGCAAGAGAAATGAATGCACCGGCCAAGACATTTATCTCTGATTTATGACCACATCGCTCAGGGTCTCAGGCCCTTTAGGTTCATCATTGTGAGGAGGAAGTTGATCTACCCATTGGTCACTGTTTCGGGGTTTCAATCTGCTGACCCTTGAGGCCAAAAACTCCAACATTTGTAATTGAAAAATCCATCAAAGTTAAAGGACGATTAAAGCAACACTCTTTTTTTAAAATAGTTTACAAATCGACTATAGTTAAACAGTTTTAATCCGTTTTAAATCTATTTAGCTGAAATCCAATTTTGGCAAAAGCTCTTTAGCTTAGCTTAGCATAGATCATTAAATCGGATTAGACCATTAGCTTCATTAGCGAAAAGCTTGACTATAGTTAGAGTTGAGATTTAGCCAATTTTAAAATCCATTCAGCTGATCTCTGTGTGTGGTGGCAGCATTTTTAGCTTAGCCTAGCATAGATTATTGAATCAGATTAGACCATTAGCTTCATTAGCATAAGCTTGACTGTAGTTAGAGTTGAGTTTTAGCCAATCTTAAATCTATTCAGCTGATCTCCATTTTTGGCGGGAACATTTTTAGCTTAGCTTAGCATAGATTATTTAATCGTATTACACCATTAGCTTCATTAGGATAAAGTTTGACTCTGTAGTTAGAGTTGAGTTTTAACCAATTTTAAAATCCATTCAGCTGATCTGTGTGGGGCAGGAACAGTTTTAGCTTAGCCTAGATTATTTAATCGGATTAGACCATTAGCTTCATTAGCATAAAGTTTGACTTTGTAGTTAGAGTTGAGTTTTAGCCAATTTTAAAATCTATTCAGCTGATCTCTGTGTGTGGTGGCAGGATTTTTAGCTTAGCCTAGCATAGATTATTGAATCAGATTAGACCATTAGTTTCATTAGCATAAGCTTGACTCTGTAGTTAGAGTTGAGTTTTAGCCAATCTTAAATCTATTCAGCTGATCTCCATTTTTGGCGGGAACATTTTTAGCTTAGCTTAGCATAGATTATTTAATCGTATTACACCATTAGCTTCATTAGGATAAAGTTTGACTCTGTAGTTAGAGTTAAGTTTTAACCAATTTTAAAATCCATTCAGCTGATCTCTGTGTGGGGCAGGAACAGTTTTAGCTTAGCCTAGCCCTGCTGAAAAATCCAGCCTAAACCAGCCTAGGCTGGTTGGCTGGTTTTAGCTGGTCGACCAGGCTGGTTTTAGAGGGGTTTTGGCCACTTCCAGGCTGGTTTCCAGCCATTTCCAGCCTGGTCTTAGCTGGTCAGGCTGGGAGATGACCAGCTAAAACCAGCTTGACCAGCCTAGCCAAGCTGGGAGTCCAGCCAAAACCAGCTATATCCAGCTTAAACCAGGCTGGTCAAGCTGGTTTTAGCTGGATTTGGCTGGTCATTTTCCAGCCTGACCAGCTAAGACCAGGCTGGAAATGGCTGGAAACCAGCCTGAAAATGGCCAAAACCCCTCTAAAACCAGCCTGGTCAACCAGCTAAAACCAGCCAACCAGCCTAGGCTGGTTCAAGCTGGATTTTTCAGCAGGGAGATCATTGAATTGGATTAGACCATTAGCTTCATTAGCATAAAGTTTGAAAATAGATCTTAAATCTATTCAGCTGATCTCCATTTGTGGTGGTAGCATTTTAAGATTAGCCTAGCATAGAACATTGAATCAGATTAGACCATTACTTTATTAGCATAAACTTTGACTTGGTAGTTAGAGTTGAGTTTTAGCCAATCTTAAATCCATTCAGCTGATCTCCAATTTTGGCGGGAACATTTTTAGCTTAGCTTAGCATAGATCATTCAGTCGGATAAAACCATTAGCTTCATTAGGATAAAGTTTGACTCTGTAGTTAGAGTTGAGTTTTAACCAATTTTTTAATCCATTCAGCTGATCTCTGTGTGGGGCAGAAACAGTTTTAGCTTAACCTAGATCATTGAATCGGATTAGACCATTCGCTTCATTAGCATAAAGTTTGACTATGTAGGTTAGAGTTAAGTTTTAGCCTATCTTAAATCCATTCAGCGGATCTCCATTTGTGGTGGTAGCATTTTAAGCTTAGCCTAGCATAGCATTGAATCGTATTAGACCATTAGTTACATTAGCATAAAGTTTGACTTTGTAGTTAGAGTTAAGATTTGCCAATCTTAAATCTATTCAGCTGATCTCCATATTTGGTGGGAACATTTTTAGCTTAGCTTAGCATATAGATGATTCAATCATATTATACCATTAGCTTCATTAGGATAAAGTTTGACTCTGTAGTTAGAGTTGAGTTTTAACCATTTTTTTAATCCATTCAGCAATCCATAGCAAATCTTGAATCTATTCAGCAGATCTCCATTTTTGGCGGGGATTTTTTTTTAGCTTAGCTTAGCATAGATCATTCAATCGTATTAGACCATTAGCAGCATTAACATAAAGCTTGACTCTGTTAGAGGTGAGTTGTAACCAATTTTATATCCATTCAGCTGGTCTCTATTTTTGGCGCAAACATTGTTAGCTTAACTTAGCATAGATCATTCATTCGGATTAGACCATTAGCAACATTAACATATAACTTGACTCTGTACTTACAGTTGATTTTGATCAATTTTAAAACCATTCAGCTGATCTCGGTGTGTGTTTTAGCTGAGCATAGATCATTGAATCAGATTAGACCATTAGCATCTCACTCAAAAGGTTATCTGCTACTACTGACATTGTTACTGCCGCTGTTTAAATCCCTCATCTACCACCTGCATAGAAATCAACAGCGCAACTGGGTTGTAACATGTTGCCAGATGATTCGAGATTTGAATATTTCGTCAACTATGTAAGATGATGAGCTTCATACAAGATCTGGCAACTTGACAAAAATGTATTTTTCATAGCTAGATTGGGCTATACAAATTATGGGAATTTCCCAGGAGAAATCACGGGCGGGAGATGAGTGAGGAAGACGTATATCATTGCACCTACTGCAGTCATGCTACGGCAGCAAAGTTCCTTGATTATTACGCCAGAGTCAATCTTTAAATAGGAAAATTATCAAAACTTTTTTTTTTAATTCTTGAGTGAGATGCTAATGGTCTAATCCGATTCAATGATTTATGCTAAGCTAAGCTAAAAGTGCTTTCGCCAGACCCAGAGATGGACTAAAACTCATACAACTTATCTGTTTAACTCTAGGGAGTTGCAAAATGAGCCTACTTTCCAAAAAAAGTGGAGTGTTCCTTAACCTAAAGGATTTCGTACTTGCAAAAATCCAAAACGTGACTTTAAATGGCTTGCTTCCGTGTGGACAAATGTTATTTGCATTACGATCCAGGAATGCATCCTTCAGGCTTATCTTTCTCACACCTCAAGGTCCATATGGATGCCACACATGAACTAACACAACTCAATTTACGACCCCCTGAAGAGTGGAAGCAACCGTGAAAAAATAAAACCCATCCGTTATTCCTGAACCCACCTTTCATTCTTGTCCAGCAATGTACTGGATGGTCAAACACCGTCCGGGCAGAAAGCTCTCATAAAACCAATAAATGAAGATTAATCATGGATATTTAATTTTGTTGTGCGCACCAGCGAATTCCACTTGGGAACAGCAGGAAAACATTCCAAAGTAGCACAGATTTACCACATATATTTCACCACAAAGTGGAAAGGAGTGAAAAAGAGGATTCGGATTACTAGTAAAGCCTGGAGAAAATGGAATAATGACTTTTTTGTCTGTTGACCTTTGCCAGTGTTAAAGTTTTTCAACTTTGCTATAAATTGCAAATTCAACACAGGGTAATCGAAACGCTTTGAGTGCAGGCCTACAAAAGCATTCCTGCTAAAATTGGACTTTGTGGTGGGCTCAATGGGAAATCTGGGGGGGATTGCATCAATAGGCCCTTCGAGTCAAATCAAGACTTAAAAGTTTTAATCAAAAGAATCTTTCCCCATTTCTGACTGCCTTCACCTACTTCAAAGATCGTGTTTGGGTTGGACGGTGTAACAAAAAGCTGTCTTTCATTGCCAATATCTGCTTTAAGCCTTTAAATGTACTGCAACCTTTCCAGTTCAAATATCGAAAAACAAGATTTACCTGAAGAAATATTGCATTAGAAATTGTTTTTAGATAATATATTTCATATTAAATATAATTTATAACTTTTCTCACCACATATTCAAATTGTTGGAAAGAAATGAAGCAAAAGCCTCACAAACGTTTGATGTCTGCATCAAATTTGATTTAATAATTGATTTGATATTCTCAGAAACATATTAAATGCAAGTAAAGTGTCTACTTTAAAGAGCCCCTATTATGCATTAAAAATGGTCATCTTTTGGTTTTGGTGGTCTCCAACAATAAGCTGAAATGCATGTGAGGTCAAAAAATACTTTCATTGTCTTATAATATGCATTTATTTTGATCTAATTATCCCAGCAACTCCCGTGTGATTCGTTCAGTGATTCATTTGTTCCCAAACCCCTCCTTAGCACGATGCTAATCTGCGCTAATTGATCCAATGACCCAGTCTGTTGTGATTGGTTGACTGCATTAAGTGCAAGACAGAGAGAAATGCCCACCCAAGCTTAGCAGTAAATTTGAAGTATCTAGCAGTTATTAACACCAATATACACAGTACCTGTTCTCAACAGTGTTATTCAGACACCTCACCCCCGAACGCAACCCCCATCTCCCGGATTTTCAGGGACAAATGATGGCAGGTATGTGTGTGAGCCCAATGCAGGAGTGGACCGAAGCAATGCAGTTAAACACCAGCATATTGCTCTATTCTTTACCATAAGTGAAAACAACGACACACATGCAGTATTAATCTACACGGTAGCAAAAGCTGAACTATATATGAAATTTGACCACCGCACATGTGTAAGAACAGCTGATGGTGGCCATAGTAATGACAAACTGCAGTAGATCGCGAGCTCACAAGCACATTTAAATACGTAAACAAAGCGGCACACGTCGCGTTTTCAACGTGGCTTTAGACATGATATATGAAAATAAAGAGGTAACCAGATATAGCACAAGTGGTTACAAGTGACGAAACACAATTAAATACATAATTTGCAAGCTGGAGAAAACAAGAAGGCAACCATTTTGAATTACACTTTTGAAATGGAGGAAGAAACTGATCCATGAACTGTGTACTGTAATGTTCCTGTCAAGCTCCGACAAAGTGCCATACATCAATAGTCTTTTCTGATACTTTTTTCAACAAACGGCCGACAAATCCTCCATTTTAAGCGTGTAGATTCGAGAAGCACTCGTCAGAAAAATGACGGGAACACAGCACAAGGCTGGGGCTATAATGCTAAGGTATTTTTGCCAATTTTAACTTTAACCACTGACTCTTCACAGCCTCATCTGTGGGTAGAGAGATAACACTAACTTTCCCTCACACTTCAGAGCAAAAAAGGGCAATTAACTAAAGCTTAGTTAAGAAAATATATTTGTTTAAGTCTAGAATAAATATAACAGACATTTACATTTATGAAAAATGTTAAAATATAAATAAAACATTAGCATATAAATCACTGATAATACTGCTTATTTAAAACAATTAAAGCTTAACTGGGTTCTAAATTCTTAAATGATTAATTTTATGTTTAAACCATCCCAAACAGATCCAGCCACATCTCAATTCTAGAAGATACTGAAGGGGATAACAGTGAGAGAACCATACAAAGCAAGCCTGGGCTTCCTTTTTCTGCATGAAAGAAACCAAAGAACCACAACCTCATCCCCGTGTGGCTTCGCAGAGAGAGACGACCCCTCATCTGGATCCAATGTTCATGAAGTCTCCACATCTCTCTGCTCTACTTTCTTCTCAGAAGGGAATATCATTTATTGGACTGCTTTATACGTCGAGTACATGGAAATACTTTGGGATATGTGACATTAATTTCTCCCCCACCGGGCTGCCATGCAAGAAAATGGCCCTGGTTTGGTAGAGGTGGCACCGTCTTTAATACGGCTCACAAGATTTAAGCCATATATAAAATATAGTATTTCAGGGCTCAAAAATGTACCTTTTTTCTTGGTAGTACTGGTACTTCTAAGTTCAAAAATGTACCAGACAAAATTTAGTTACACCCACCAAAAATTATGAGCACCGTTACTACACGTTTTATATTAACAGATTCTATTATATGTTAACACTCTAATAACAACTAACAAATAAAAAAAAATCTGCTGGCGTAAATGAGATGTACTGAATTAACAATAATAACTGCTGTTCTCATGGGTGGTGTCTGATATTGCACCGATGATATTGACATATAAGTTATTATTTGCATACGTCATCTTAATAGCAATAACAGTCTTTTCATCAGCTGCAATATTAGTTTCATCTCAATGAATGCATGCTCTTTAGCGATGGTGAATGTGTTATTGTATGACTGACAGCATTGCAACAATTAAATGAAGGATTAAATAACGTTAGAACATCTCGTACATCTTGTAAAATGTGTTGATTCAGTGGCAAACACTGTTACCTGAAAACTCCATCCTACCGGCTTTACAGTGAATGTTTTAGTCATTTTCATAGTGGACTTTAAACACTGGAAGTCTTTTATCCACTCTTCAAAAAGTGTAAATGCTGGATTGACATTCATTACATGATCACTAATCAGATGTGCCATTATTTGTAACTTTAGGTGATTTCTAAAACTAAATCTGTCAGTGTTGTTTTCATTCTTTCATATCCAGACCTTTACATTTTCGCGGCTGTAGCTCCGTCATTGGAACTGAGTGATTGACAGCTGATATTAACCAATCCATTCACATTCTGTTCTAGCGCAGTGGGCCAATAAGAACAGCTTGAAGGTGGGGCAAGCATTGCGGTCTTTGTTTACTGCAGCAAGTTTACATGTCAACTGTTTTAAACCATTCCTGAGTGCTGCATTTGGTGTTTTTAGGTGCAACGATGCTTAATGCGTGAACGCCTCCTAATTCCGCGCATGTGGTGAACTTTTGCTGTGAAAATTGGTCGCATGACATCAGTGTTGCCAACTTAGCAACTTTGTTGCTAGATTTAACGACTTTTCAGACCCCCCCTAGTGACAAATATTCAAAAAAGCAACTAGCAACAAATCTAACGACTTTTTTTGTGTTATACTGGATATTTTTATAGACTGTCGTTTGTCCATACTGTACCATCCCTACTCTTCTCAACGAGCTGCGAGTGATGCCGCCGGCCCCTCCCCCGCCTCAGAGCAGACAGGCTTCCCAGTCCTCGTACAGCAGCCTCTCCCATCTGCCCGAAAGCAGATCACCTCTCTACGTACCTACGGCAAATTATTTAGCACCGGCAACGTAAAGGTATTTCCCTTGTACAGTCAAACTGATCTGCTTCTCCTTTATTTTTTAGCTATTTAATTTGATCTTTTATTCTTTTCTTGTTCACAATCACAGATATTTTAAGTGAGAGTTTCGGAACTTGTCTGAGTTTCTTAAGTCTGAGAGCTGCAAATTTACTACACATCTATACTAATATACTGTATTAAAACAGCAATAAATTAAGTTAAATTGACAAAAGCGTAGTGCAAATATAAATATCTCTTTATTGACCATAGGCTCAGGATGTTAAACAAACAGAAAAGGTAGAACGTCATCACGTCATGACATCAGTAATATGCAAATTAATGTATGACGTAATCTAGCAACATTTAGCGACTTTTCAGCCAGAGTTTAGCGCCTTTTCGTTAAAAATAGTTGGCAACAGTGCATGACATCAATTTTATGCACTCGCACAAATGCTCCCAAATAAAATTTGAGGTCGCATAGATAAATTTTCGGGTGCATATGAGACCAAAAAGGTCGCAGTTTCGAGCCCTGTATTTGGCCCAGATGTTAAAAATTGATATGTGGGCCACTTAAGTCTTAACCAACATTTAAAATACATTACAATAATTTCTGAGTAAAGAAAAAATTCTACCAATCAATTTGCTTTGAGAAAAAGCATTCCTATAGTGTGTGTAAAGTGCAATGCTTTATGGGTAATTTACTTCATTGCAATCGGGACACACCAACTTATCTGGCCCAGTTATGAGTTATTGACTTGGCTGTGACTTGACCCAGATATGGTCCATGTTTGGCCCTTATCTGGAAGTCAGACTTGATCCAGTCATGTACCTTAGCTCATGTGGGCCAAGCAAAACCTGATTGTGTAGGCCAGAGCTTGGCCAGAGAAATTTTGCTATGTGGGTTGTTTTCACTTTTTCCATTTCGGGCGGACAAATACAAAAACGATTGTGGAGAAATCCAAAAGGGATGATTTATGAGCAAACGACAATTTCGTGGGACTCGTTCTTGATGCCGTCTGCATGTAATACAGACTGTTTACGACCCTGCTAATCAAACAACGGCCTCAAATGAATACTGACGGCATGTGGGCACCACCTGAACGCACAAGAACAATGGCGAAGCATCGGCGCACATGTTGCGCTCGCATTTATGCGTAACATAAACCCAACAGAATAAACCTGGATCTACCTGGACTTCATCAAACGTACAAATGCGTAAACTTCCTGTTTGGCTCCTGTAGCTCGTCAGCTGAACTCCTCAGGGTTAGCGCAACAGTGTAAATTATATTTACTTGAAATCATCTGCTTTTTGTCGTTAATAATCCTCGCCATATGACGTAAGTTAATACAAACTGTCTGTCAAAGCAGTTTACGGGATAAGAGCAATCACGGTGTGAGGGAGTAAAAGGGGACTGTTTAAAAGACGGCTGGTGCTAGTCAAATCACTAGCGTATGTTTCACAGTTGCTGGCCCGAAAGCGTTTTGAGTTTTCGTGTTGTAAAGCGTAAAGGATGTGGATTTGGGGTGAGTTCACACACACACACAAACACACACACCTGTCGCTCTCTTCCAGATGATACAGAGACTTGGCAAATGCCGATGGATGGGCTCCAGTTGAGGGAATCTGATCCACTCACACACACACACAGTGAAGTGCTCTATGCGGCTGAAAATAATCAGCTTCAAATTCATGTTCAATGTGAAAACTAACAAAATTAATAAAACTAGTCATTTACAGTTGCAATAAGAATTATTAAACGCCCTGAATTTTTAGCCATCGTTGAATTTTTCCCCAATTTCTGTTTAACGGAGAGCAGACTTTGTCAACACATTTCTAAACGTAATAGTTGTAACAACTCATTTCTAATAATTGATTTAGTTTATCTTTGCTCTGATGACAGTAAACAATATTTGACTAGATGTTTTTAAGACACTACTATACAGCTTAAAGTGACATTTAAAGGCTTAACTAGGTTAATTAGGATAAGGTTAGGGTAATTAGACAATTTATTGTATAACAATGGTTTGTTCTCTAGACTATCGGAAAAAAATATATAGCTTAAAGGGGCTAAAAATATTGTCCTTAAAATTATTATTTTTTATTAAAGCTGCTTTTATTCTAGCCAAAATTAAGCAAATAAGACTTTCTCCAGAAGAAAAAAATATTATCAGACATACTGTGAAAATTTCCTGAATCTGTTAAACATTATTTGGAAAACATTTTAAAAAAGAAGAAAAAAAATCCATAAGGGGTTTAATTATTCTGATTGCAACTGTATAGACCATTTTAATGTGGTCATGTCATTGGCCCTTGAAAATTTCCTGCTTGTTCTCCTACCACATTATAACTCTAACAAAAGGCAATTCAATGACATTTTCACGTTAAAACAGCTATCATAACATTATCAATATGTGGACCTTTTTGGATTCTCAGAAGCTACGAAAATTAAAAATGTTAAACAGGAAATACATTAGGACCATTGTTATTGTTTACATTCCTCAAAATGGTCTATGCACGTCAGCTTATTCTACTAACCCTAAACCAAACCTAAACCACTTCAATGTGGGAAAAAATGCCTTTAAGCTGCATATCTTGAAAAATGTATTCATTTTCTTTTCGACTTAGTATTAATCTGGGGTTGCTACAGCGGAATTAACTGCCAACTTATCCAGCACGTTTTACGCAGCGGATGCCCTTCCAGTTGCAACCCATAACTGGGAAACATTCATACACACTCATTCACACACATACACTACAGCCAATTTAGTTTACCCAATTTACCTATGGCGCATGTCTTTGGACTGTGGAGGAAACAGGAGCACCATAATCCCATGCAAACACAGGGAGAACATGCAAACTCCACACAGAAATGCCGACTGACCCAGCCGAGGCTCGAAACCAGCAACCTTCTTGCTGTGAGGTGATTGTGCTACCCACTGCGCCACCGTGATCTTGAAAAATATCTTGTAAAATATTATGTACAGCCATCATGGCAAAGAATAAAGAAATCAGATATTAAAATGATTATGTCCTGAAAAGTGTTGAAATAAATCTTTGCATTAAACAGAAATTGGGGGGAAATATACAGGGGGGAAATAATTCTGACTGTATAAATAACATCAAGTACATCTCTTTATTTTATGGTGAAATGTGACCCATGCATTTATTTGTTTCAACAATGAGTGTGTGTGTAGCGTGTACAAACACACACACATACCCACACACACCTGTCTATAATTAGCCACAGACTTTTCCCGGCAGACATACAGATCTGGGAAAAGGCATGAGTGTACCTCTGATACTAATTTGCTGGGCACGACTGACCCACCCTGGCACAGACTGTTATCACGAGACTGATCTTACAGCACACTGTACGCCATTTCATATCAGTACCAGCATCACGCTGATTTAATGCAGAGATAATAATGAATCGAGACACAGGAAGTGGTAAAGTAATAAAATCTGAAGTAAGGTTTACTCTGACGAATATACTCTCCTTTCAACGCATACTTCACGCCGCGAGGTGAGTAAAGCTTGTAAACTAAACATCTCTCGATATTCGGAGCCAAAAAAAACCAAAGGGGTCCACGATTAAGGACCAGACAAAACAAGGAACAAAGAATCATTGGCTTCGTGAAAAACCGCAAGCTGACCCCGGGTTTACCTTGACATGTTCCAGAAATGCCTCCGACTTATCATTTTTGTGCCTGCTGTTCACCACGGAGCCACTAGAGGCCACCAGACCACTTCTTTTTTTATTTTATTGATTTAAACAGGAATACAGAGTTACACATGAAATGGTATATACATTTAACTCAAGCATATTAATCATGTACATTAAGTATTTATTAGATGTCTTATGAAATATTTTAGGATTACTTGAAGTCAAGGAATCATAAAAAATCTTTAGATCAATGAAAACAAGTTTACCATTTGGTACAGTCCGCAAATATTTTGTTTTGTGAATGTGGTACTTTCCGAATAACATAAGGATTTCAGTTATTTTGTCTGTTTCCGATAATCCAATCCATAAATGAAACAATTTTATTAGTTTTATTGATACATTTATTGCACACTTCAACAAGTAATAAGGAAACTTGGGACCATAGCAGAGCAGTGTTTAGAGCAGGGGTGTCCAAACTCGGCCCTGGGGGGCCAGTGTACTGGAGAGTTTAGTTCTAACCCTAATCAAGCACATCTGAACCAGCTAATCAAGCTCTTACTAGATATACCAGAAACTTCATGGCAGGTGAAGGTTGAAGCAAGTTAGAGCTAAACTCAGCAGGTCACCGGAGTGTGGACACCCCTGGTTTAGAGTAATTGTAAGTGAAAAAAATAAAAAAAGAATCGTAAAAGGTGTCCGGACATTTATTCTACCCATCAGATTATGATACCAACACTGTATTTGAATGGTTCTGAGGTTGAAGTTAGGCATTAGGTAGGTTAGGGTAAGATTACAATTTCATATCACACTACACATGAAAATTTACACTGGTAGCAAAATCTGATTACTAGCATATTGCTTCATCAAAATGATCTGACTACTTTTGAATGAGAGGTAGGACAATCACACATGGTTGGACAAAACGACAAAACACTGGCTCCGCTTTACAAAAACAACACACAGGTAAAAATCCTTGCACATAAAATCATTGCATGGATAATGTCTACAGTATGTCATGTTTTAAAATGGGGTAATTTTACCTTAGGAATAGGAATTGTGTATTTTTAATATCTGATTAATGGGGAGAAAAAGACTGAACTGAAGGCTTGTTTCCATTTAATCAATGCTACTGGAAGAACACTTTTATCTGCGCTTAGGTTTTTTCCCAATATACAGTATTTTTCATTATTATGTTGTTATCCTTGATAGAAAGGCCTTTAAATGTAAGCCCTGGAAGAGAACAGGGTCATACACATTTTCGGTTTTATTAAGATGAAGTACACTGTTAGATATTTTATTGTATTTTTGTGGTAACTTACTGGCAGCACTGTTGCCAGCAAGTTACCGCAACTGCCCCATTACAGTAACTTACCTGTAAATGTGTGTTATGGTAGCAGGGCTCGGGCAGTTTCACTTTTTACAGTAAAATAGCCTTACTACAAATTATTTTTATATTAAAATAGTAGTTTTACTGTAATTTATTTACATTTTACGCTAGCAGTACAAAACCTTTATTGTAGTATTTACTACTAAATTTAATTCAAGAGTTCACACTTAGCTGATAATCAATAAAGCGTATTTGGCATGCTGTCCCGGGAGAGAGCCCTGAGCTTGTAATATCCTCGAGCCCGGGGCTCCCTCCCGTTAGAAGGGCGAGAGGGGAATTCGAGGTCAGGTAGGTCTCGAGAACTCCCCTGCTTGTCACCGTGAGAAGTGTAAACTCAGGTTGTATTGGGTGATAATTTGTTTTAGTCGATTGGCTATGGTTTATGTTTTTGGATGGTGGGAGGAAACCGGGGAACCCGGGGAAAACCCAAGCGAACACGGGGAGAACATGTAAACTCCACACAGAAACACCAACCGGCCCGATGGGTTGGACCAGCAGTGTTCTTGCTGTGAGGCAACAGTGCTAGCCACTGGGCCACCGTGTCGCCCAAACAGAAAAAATGGGAGGATGTAGGGGTGGAAAGGGGGGGGGGAAGCTTCAAGACGAAGATAACTGGAGTGAAAAACTCAGGTTATTTATAATGCTTCCGTAATCATCTAATAGGGCTGATTACGGAGCTAACAAGGAGCCAGCCATGTTGATTATAAGCACGTGATCCTCTCGAAGTTAGTTTATGAATAAACCACACTATATTTCAAACATTCATTAACTGTCTAATTTTTGTCTTCAACTACAGTAGCAGAAGTGGATGACTTTGATTACAGTATAATACCGCAAATTCCTAATTTGCAGTAAGTTACTGGAAAAGTGTTAAAATGACCCACAATGCAGTGCATAATACAGTAGTGAACTGTAAAGAATGTATGTGTATTTTACAGGGTGTTTTTGCTGTAAATAACTGTAAAATTGCGCCAAAGTCTAACAGTGTAATTTTGGGCAGATACAATGAATACATTTTCTATATTCATTTAAATATAGACCACTTCTAGAACAGATATACAATCATAACAATGATTCCATTCAATCTGAAATGATCTCATGTTTGTGTCTGGATAGACAAAGGTACTGCAAATAAATAAAATAAACCCTCCTTTTGATTGTTTGACTGAGGCTTGTTTCATAAATGAAATACAAGATGCAATAATGAGTCACGGTTTACCGAGCAAATGTATTTTCATTCGAGTACAAACAAGCTTTGGAGGAGTTACGTCCGTTTATTAAAAAACTAGCATCAGATGTGTGTTGTACTTTAACAGATCTGTCCATATGTCACAGAGCACATGGAGTGTTTTGTCTACAGTACTGTTTTCCCAGTACTTTCCTTTTTGGGGTTCAAGAAAGCAGGAAATTATAAAGTAGGAGTCCTAAGTGTCTCTGGCCTGCTGTTCTGGACACAGTTTTAGCCAATGGGGTTGAATCCATAGCAGTTTGAGCAGAGAAACACCATTACCAGAGTAATTGAGCCCAGCGGCGGTTTCAATCTTTCCAGGAAACTCAGTGTCATTAGCGTCTATGTTACTAACAAAAGGGTTTATTCTTCATCATAGATGATGACTATGATGATGAAGGGTACACTCTTAGACACTACCGCAATTTTACAGTTATTTACTTCAGAAATGCTCAGTAAAATGCCTCATACATTCTTTACAGCTCACTAATATGCTCTGCATTGTGGGTTATTTTAAGACTTTTACAGTAACTTACCGCATATTAGGAATTTGCGGTATCCTACTGTAATCAAAGTAATGAAGTACTGGTACTGCATAGATATATACACTAGATATCGCATAGGGACCCTGAGCATGCGTCAATAGCGCCACCACTTTGGTACAGTGCTCCCAGGACAAATGTCATTCAACCGCACTAGTCAAGACAGTGTTATTACGTGAAGATGCGGGACTTTAGCGCTGTCTACGAGTGTAGTAACGAGCAAACAAAGAAAACAAAGCACAAAGGCAGAACATTTCATAGGTAAGATTTAGGTTTTTTATTCTGTTTTTGTATGTTATGAACTTTTGTGCTAATCAGGTAACGTTATTGATGATAAGTGATGATGATACAGTCTCTTACTGCATTCACCATATGGCAAAACAGCACCAACTCGCACTAAACACTCGGCTTATGCTTGTTTTGTTGAATAAAATCAGCAAACAATGCAAAAGAAATATGACAACGAGATGCTGCGCTGCCAGAAACTTGTATTATTGTCAGCTAACGTTTGTGAAAGAGTCGTTCGGGGGATTCATTCACAAACGAATCGCTCCCTCCGTCAGTATAAGGAGTGAAAGCAGGAGAGGAGGTGTGTTTCAGGACATGTTTAGATCAAATTTAACAGGGAGGGAGGATAGTACATTTCTGTACACACAAACACAAGCTTTTTGTCAGGAATGCCCGTGCGGTCACTGATCCATCAATGTAGAAAAGTGATGTAAAATTATAATTTTCGTAATTAGAAAAACAAAATTACATACTGACATCCAGGAAAACTCCCGATCATAGATATATGTCTATATGTGTATATCTCTGGCTTTGCATGGCCACAGTCCTCCACTGTACCTTGGTCCCGCATTCATTAAAAAGGAGCGCTACCCTGTACCAAGATGGCGGCGCTATTGACGCACTCCGTCCAATAGACAACAATAGGCCAGGCGACATCTAGTGTATATATCTATGCTGGTACTGTAGTAGTTGAAGACACAAGTGAGACAGTTAATGAAAAAAATAGTCACTTGTTTGGAATTGATTTACAGTGAATTACAGTAAAAATTGTCATTCTGTAAAATTAAAATGTGGTAAAGGGCATTTTACCATAAAATGTTGTTAGGGTAAAGCAATTTCTCTCTAAAAAAGAAAAAATAATTTAATTAAAAATTAAATTGCCGTAGGGCCCTCCCACCGTACAACACATTTACAGGTAAGTTACTGTAAACAGGCAATTGCAGTAACTTCCTAACAACTGTGCTGTCAGCAAGTTATCACAAAAATACAGTGTACAGTACTTTTAGGGCACTTTTACCAACACTTTTCTTGATATTTAAGCTGTGTAATTCATGTTCCTTTTAAAAGATATTGAATGAGCTGCACAGATATTTAGTGGGACAGAGAAGAAAAGGTTTAGATCAACAGGAGGGGAACTGGAGGTGATAGTAAAATTAAAGGAAGGGAAAACAGGGTTTTGAGAGGAAGATTAAAGCTCATCATTTAAAAATCAAAAACATTTACCGGGTAACCATCACGCCCAGGTTTGCCCTGTGCAAAGAAAAATTAGGTATGATCAGTAAATAAAAACCTAAGAAAATTCAGTTTAAAGAAATAGTTCACACAAAAATGAAAGTTAAATCACCGTGGAGTTTTTTTGTTGTTGTTGTTGAACTCTACCAAAAATACTGGTAACAGTAAGCAGCTGATATCGATAGAAATGTATGGAGGACAACCAGTTTCCAACATTTTTTGTTGAACACAAAGACATTTATATATACAGTCGAAATCAGAATTATTAGCCTCCCTGGATTATTAGCCCCCTGTTTATTTTTTCCCCCATTTTCTGTTTAACGGAGAGAAGATTTTTTTCAGCACATTTCTAAACATAATAGTTTTAATAAATAATCTTTAATAACTGATTTATTTTATCTTTGCCATGATGACAGTAAATAATATTTTACTAGATATTTTTCAAGAAACTTCTATTACAGCTTATAGTGACATTTAAAGGCATAACTAGGTTAATTAGGTTAACTAGGCAGGTTAGGGTATTTAAGCAAGTTATTGTATCACAATGGTTTGTTCTGTAGACTATCGAAAACAAAAATAGCTTAAAGGGGCTAATACTTTTGTCCTTAAAATGGTGCTTAAAAAATGAAATACTGCTTTTTTTCTAGCCGAAATAAAACAAATAAGACTTTCTCCAGAAGAAAAAATATTATTAGACATACTGTGAAAATTTCCTTGCTCTGTTAAACATCATTTGGGAAATATTTAAAAAAGAAAATAAAACTCAAAGGGGGTTGGGGGGCGGCTAATAATTCTGACTTCAAATGTATATAATCAGTTTGTAAAAAGTGCAGTAAATAATGACAGAATCTTAACTATTACTTGTCACAATCATATATCAAACACATATATATCAAACTAATAATTTCAAACATACATACATACACACACACACACACACACACACACACACATACTTTAGTTTATTTGAAATAATAATTTTCCATATATATATATATATATATATATATATATATATATATATATATATATATATATATATACATACATATACACACACACACACACACACACACACGCATATATATATATATATATATATATATATATATATATATATATATATATATATATGTGGAAAATTATTATTTCAAATAAACTAAAGTATTTCAATTTAAACCAATCAGAATTTGTCTTATACATATACAGTACATTCCAGTTAATTACATTGTAGCATTATAGTATTGGGATCAGATCTCCTTTATAACTCCCTTACATCATATATAATTGCTTATTATGCTTATTGCATATTTGCTGTTTATTGCTACTTTAAAAAATTGCTGCACGATCAAATCTACATTTCATTATCCTATGTCATATCCAAAGAGATATTTCACCCAAAAATTTAAATTCTGTCATTATTTATTCATCCTCTTGTTTCAAACTCAAATAAGTTATTAACCATTAACTTCCATAGTAAAAAAAGTGCTCCATTCTTCAGAATATTTAGTTTTGTGTTCAACAGAAGACCGAAATTCATAAAACTTTGAGTGTGAGTAAATGGTGAGAAAATGTTCATTTTTAGGTGAACCGTCTCTTTAAATGATGTAACAGCAACGTTTGTAATTACAGAGAAGCAGTAAATTAATTTATTACTTCAATAGAGAAACCATTTCTACAACCAGTCAGTTTTTCTGCAAATTAATAATATCTTGTTTGTTTATTAGCTGGATTAACAACATAATTAAAAACTTTAAATATCTAAGTGACTTAAAATTGTAGCATATTTGAGTGAACAAATCATTGGACCTTTTCTCAGACACGAAAACAACTGTGGAAGTCTAAACTGTTCAAATGTTAAAAGCTATCGTACAATTTGGCATCTGCAAGCATTAAACAGATCAATGAAATCTTCATGGCAGCCTGTTAAAATATGGATTGGAAGCCACATATCTGTTTGCAACAAGGTGCTGACGGCTTGATTTGAACCTAAATCTAAAGCAGGTGAAACTCAGTCTGCAACCTGTTGTTACACATTTTTGTTGGATTCTGGAAGATTAACGTTGGTGTGAAGATTCTAGAAAGATCAAATCAGAAACAGTGGATCTTCCAGAACTTCTCATTTTCATTCTTGCTCGATTAAACATTCTAGAGCAACTTGTATTGCTTAATATGTTAACAGACATGCATTAAAAATAAATTAATTACATGATTTTACTTTTGTTCGTCATTAGCTAATGATTAACAGATGGAAAGATAAAAACCATGACTTTACACCAGAGATCGTGAGATGCTGACCAACATTTATATTTCTTTTTCTTGATAATTTAACAATGTTTCTTAAATTAAGTGTTTTTGAGCTGGTACATTGGCCGGTTAAGTATTTTAAATATAAAATAAAAGTCTTATTATGCGAGTCAGTGAGTCAATGTCTGACAAAAGTTAATAAGAGCAACAAATAATAACTTGACTTCTAATTGATCATTTGGAAAAGTGGCAAGAAGGTCAATCTGTTGAACTGCATCAAAATTAATCGCAAATACTGCAGAAGACCTACTGGAACCCGCATGGACCCAAGATTCTCACAGAAATCAGTCAAGTTTGGTAAAGGAAAAATCATGGTTTGGCGTTACATTCAGAATGGGGGCGCGCGAGAGATCTGCAGAGTGGATAGCAACATCAACAGCCTGAGGTTAGGTCAAGACATTTGTGCTGCCCATTACATTACAAACCACAGGAGAGGGCAAATTCTTCAGCAGGATAGTGCTCCTTCTCATATTTCAGCCTCCACATCAAAGTTGCTGAAAGCAAAGAAGATCAAGAAGCTCCAGGATTGTCCAGCCCAGTCACCAGACATGAACATTATTGAGTATGTCTAGGTTAAGATGGAGAAGGCATTCAAGATGAACCTAAAGAATCTTGATGAACTCTGGGAGTCCTGCAAGAACGCTTTCTTTGCCATTATATTTTATTAGGTCAAATAAGCGTAATCTAGAGGGCTTTGCCCTTCATATAACTATACCAAGTGATCAACTAAAAGTCAAGTTATTATTTGTTGTTCCTAAAACTTGGATAGGCGACAAGACTTTTGTCAGGTAGTGTACATCACTCTCTCAGTCTATTTATCAGATTAGCAGATGTTGATGTAGTAAAAGAAGTAAAGAATGGTTTTCGTTCTTTACGAATCATACGTCAAGATCCATTTGAAATCTATTTGGTACTTGAGAATGAATTAGTATAATCATATTATTAACTGAAGCATATTAGTATATCGTAAATGTTACTGTTTATTCTAGATGCATTCTAGAATTTTAGAAGCACTGAAATGAATATTCTAGACGCCTTTTTTGGAAGCTCAAATGAGAAGATTGTAAACATTTACCAGTTGAAGCATGTCAGAAGGTATGAAAGATGCCAGAACTTGTCATATTGTCAGTCTTACCAATATCCAGACCTCATTTCTGCAAGACGTTATTGTTTTGAAATGTAAAGATCAGGTACTTACTGGGGGTCCTGAAAAATACAGAAAACAAAACATGATGTGTTTCAGAGATGTGTAAAAAAACAAAGTCAATCATCTTTTTAACCTCAATAATTAAAAAACAAAACCCTGTTA